>NW_015663508.1:278371-305074 GCF_001515625.1 Sinocyclocheilus rhinocerous
TTTCATAAGTTTGTAGGTACAGACATCTGTTGTGGGTGTTCTTGGCAGTTTTTATGAGGCTTTTTTAATAGTGTTCATATCGATATCGGAATTATATCGTATCGACCGAAATTAAGAAATATATTGTGATATAAATTTTGGCCATATCGTCCAGCCCTAATCAATGGAGTACCACGGTGGTACTACAGGGCATTTGTCAATCAGTGTTTGAGCTCAATTTAATTTTTGTGAAATATAAAAAATATTTTTAAGCAAAAATACAACATTAAGTTAACTTCAACTTCAACTAAAGCTAACCTTGTGAAGTTAAAATACAACACTCAAGTTTAGTGGATGCTCTGTCTCTGCATGAACTAATTTTTTAAAGACCCCAGTATTAAAGATTGATTTTATGCAAATTTTTACATTGCATTTTCTTCGTATTGTTTAGCCTGAGTGTTACAACCAAATGTAGAATGCTACAGATCAATACTAATAATAAATCTGTTTCCTTTTATTTATTTATTTTAAAGGAGTCTGGCAGTGGGGACGATGACCGCCGATCCCAGCCCAGAAGGTAAGAAAACCTCGTTCTGAAACCTTTCTCAGTGGAGCATCATAAAAACCAGTAGTTATAAAGTCATAGACTAAGTCAAAGAAAGTTGCCACAATAATTGTGCTGGGTTGTCTATCACAGAATTTCTTCTGTATCACTGGGCCTCAGATGAGATAATGTTACCAAAAACTGTTCTGGTGTTGCATGGCAGTTCTGGAGTATAAAACAATCAGTTGTACATAATCAAAACATGCATAATGCTTGATGTATACTTTATATTAATCCGGTAGTTTCAATATATTAATAAGTTTTAACTGCAATGGCGATGGATGGATGGATGGATCGATGGATGGATGGATGGATGGATGGATGGATGGATGGATGGATGGATGGATGGATGGATGGATGGATGGATGGATGGATGGATGGATGGATGGATGGATCGATCGATAGATAGATAGATAGATAGACTCCTGCATTATTACATAATGGCAATACATTACTTTAATGGACTGACAGAAAGTAAAGAATCTCTCACTTTCATGATGTCATTAAAAAGTAGAAAAAAATTATGTAACAAAATCTTTCCCTTAGGCGGTTACAATGTTACAAGATCATTTTCTCTAAAGATATTATAGCTCTATGGTGTCTCAGATTTTTACAGCTCAGTAGCTGTGTAAGAAATCAATAGCATGCTGTCCTAAACTGAGACGTCACTTGCTCTTATCTCACGCCCACATCATATTGTTTCTGTGTTGCAAAGTGGTGACATTTTAATCAGACATCCTTAAAATGTAAAAGACTAAGAGTATACTTCCATTTTTTGGCAGAGTATCGAATGTGATGGGAAGTTCTCATATGTCAGTGTCATTGAATATGCCATCAGACCTCTTTAATAACACAGACATGCTGTGTATACATATATATAAATAAATTAAAACTTGTATATAAATAAATGTATTAAAACTGTAAATATATTAAAAACTTAATTTTTGATTAGTAATATGCATTGCTAAGAACTTCATTTGGACAACTTTAAAGGCGATTTTCTCAATATTTTGATTTTTTTTGCACCCTCAGATTCCAGATTTTCAAATAGTTGTATTCTCGGCCAAATATTGTCCTATCCTAACAAACCATACATCAATGGAAAGCTTATCTATTCAGCTTTCAGATGATGTATAAATCTCAATTTCGAAAAATTGACCCTTATGACTGGTTTTGTGGTCCAGGGTCACACACACAATATGTATATATATATGTATATATATGTAATTTATCTCCAACTCAAACAGTTTTACTGTGCCTGCATATTTACTTCATTGTAAAAATGGTAATCATTCTAATATAGCATCAGAGTAAATTGTAGGTAATAGATGGGTTCGACTGAAGCTTATACAAAACTATAAGCTAATTGTTTTACTTTTTATTATAGATTTACTTTAAGAGAATTACTTGTCTTACTTGCTTGTCTCTAAGCAGGAAACATTAGACTGGCCTGAAGAAAAATAACGCTTGTTTAAGCAAGTCTGATAAGCTGTGTTAAAAAGGTTTCAGAAGAGGATGTTTTTTCCCTTAAGATTAATAAATTGCAGATTGCAGAATTGAGTATTTAATTGGAAATGTCAATCAACACATATACTCTGTAAGAAAAAATAGATTATATTCTAGGTCATTTTAGCTTGTGCCTGTCTACTTTTAGAGGATTTAAAAAAAATAAAGTAATACTTTTATTTAGCAAGGATGGATTAAATTGGTCAAAGGAGACAGTAAAGACATTTGTAATGTTACAAAAAAATCACATTTCAATTTATTTTTCAATATATTTCAAATAAATGCTGTTCTAAAATAATAAATTATCTGTTTTCAAATTTTGATGATAATAATAAGAAATGTTTGAGCACCAAATCAGCATATTGGAATGATGTCTGAATGATCATATGACACTGAAGATGGCTGAAAATTCAGCTTGCCATCACAGGAATAAATTACATTTTAAAACAGAAAACAGTTTTTTTATTATTGTAAATTGTAATATTCTCTTTTTTTTTTGGTCAAATAAATGCGGTCTTTGTTAGCATAAGAGCATTCTTTTAAAAACATTGAGCAATACAAACAAAAATCATTTAAACAGTAGTGTACAAAGTCATTCTTATTTATTTTATTTTTTTAGATTTCACTCCCTTGTGGATTGCAGAAATGAACTTTTAATGAATTCTCTCTCTCTCTCTCTCTCTCTCTCTCTCTCTCTCTCTATATATATATATATATATTTGTAATCATTTGTTATTGCAGGTGTATAAATAGAAACTTTCTTCTGTGTAAAATACGTATTGACACAGGGTCAGTCACGTGTGTTCTGATAACATGCTGATGGCCTTTAGTCGAACAACCTTTTAATGGTCTACAGGTGCTATTGAACATTTTTCTTGTATGAACAGCTGTGTTTTATATGTACTACTGATAACATTCCCACAATTTCTGCGAAATCCCTTTCACACACACCATAAAATTTGCATAATTGGAGATGTCTCAGGGATTTTTATGGGCGTTCTTTCATGTAACATAACTGCTGTTTGCAAAATAAATAGACTGATTCCTTTACGGTAAAGCAGAGATGCCCAAACCAGGCTAGTGGGCCAAAGTCAGCCCATGATGACCATGACAGCCCTCTACGAACACCTTGGCAATTGAATCATTATCCAGCTTTTTTTAAAATCTGAATGCTTTTCTCCATCACCTACTTTCGCTCAGCATTCACATTGGTCTAGAGCTATTAATTCTAACACTGCAAATTTGTTTTCTGAACATTATTCTTTACATGTTACCAATGATATCCTTAACGAAACTGATACTGAAAGTTTGATTGAAGGATTTTATAAAGCTTGTTCTACATCTTTGGACACTGTTGCTCCGCTTAAGCATAAAAGGGTAAAGGGTGTTGGCCAGCCATGGTTAAATGAAACCACCCGCACTCTTAGACAAGAGTGTCGGAAAGCAGAGCGAAAGTGGAAAAAAGATAAGCTACATGTTTCCTTTGATATCTTAAAGTTAAGTCTCTCTAATTATCAAATAGCAGTAAAACATGCAAAATCTAGTTATTTCTCTGTTAATTGCTGATTGGTAAGATGTGCTTGACGGATTGTGGTGTGGAAAATTGTGCACTGATGTTTTTAATTTTATTAATGAAAAACGTGGCAAAGTCGTCAGCTATTAGAGTTGATGCAAAAGGGGGAGGAGGAGGACAAATGAGAGATGAAAATGTTTTAATGCGTATGCGAGAGTTAGACGAATTGTTACATTTGTTATGGTAGTATGTCCTTTTAGCAGTGGAGACATTAGCAGAGAAGGAAGAGAGGAGTGACTGATATACGTTAAGGTCAGTAGGATTTTTGGATTTACGCTACACCCTTTCAGCAGCCCTGAGTGAGTGTGGAAGTCTGCAGCCTGAGGTTTATCTAGATGGATGTTGAAGTCTCCAAGCATAACTAGGGGAGTACCATCCTCAGGAAAGGTTGAGAGCAGGACATCTAATTCATCCAAGAAGTTACCTAGTGGTCCTGAGGGTCGATAAACGACTACAAAATGGATTTGAAGAGGGTAGGTAATAATAACTGAATGAGATTCAAAGGAGCTGTTGATACCCAAAGATGGTAAAGGCTCCTGACGACACATTGATGTCCTAACACACGAAACGATCGGTTTGTGCCAGAAACCAAACAGTATTTATGTCATTTTTTACCTCTAATACACCACTATGTCCAACTGCTTTAAGCACGCGCACGACTTCCGGTGCGTGAGGTGTGTACGCGCTCTGGCGTAGTTTACGTTAATGGGTGTGTTGTCGCGGGAGGAGCAAATGACAGGCACAGTTTATTAATAGAAAATAAACAAAGTGTCCAGAAAAAAGGGAATCAAGTGTCCAAAATAAACAGGGGATCTGGTGTCCTCGTCGTGCTGCGGGGGTTCGTGAAGGGAAGGGCAGTGGTCAGGAAGGAAGGCGTTCCATCAAAAAATCTGCTCCTTGGTTCAATGACTCTATTCGCTCACTCCGACGAAACTGCAGACAAGCAGAACGCAAATGGCGTAAGGACAGGTTGCAGGTGTCCTATGACATTTTAAGGGAGTCCCTTTCTATTTTTCAGAAAGCTGTCAAGTCTGCGAAATTTAAATTTCTTTCAGAGATTATTTCAAAAAATCACCATAGACCAAGAGTTTTATTTTCAACTGTAGATGCTGTTTTAAATCCAGCTGTTGATGTTTTCTCTGATGTGTCTAATCTCTTATGTGAAAACTTTGTGGCCTTTTTTGTCGAGAAGATAGCAAGGTCAAGACCACAATCATTGGCAGCTCTTCAGATCTCTCCTGAAATAATTGGGTGCTCTTCTACTTGGAGCATGTTTAGTTTCATTTCCCTTCAAACCTGTAAAGACATTATTGATCATCTGAAACCTACTTTTTGTCCGTACGATAGTATTCCATCACACTTTTTTAAGCAAATTGTTGATACCATAGGGCCTGATCTCCTGTTTTTTATTAATAAGTGTCTGAGTACTGGCACGGTCCCTGACGGCCTAAAACATGCCTCTGTTACTCCTCTCTTGAAGAAACCAAATCTTGATGTGTCTGTTTTAGGTAATTTTAGACCAATTTCTAATCTCCCTTTTATCTCAAAAATCGTGGAAAAGGTTGTATTTATTCAACTTCACTCTTTTCTGGATTCTAACTCATTATATGATACTTTTCAGTCAGGATTTAGAAAACTATATAGTACTGAATCTGCTTTACTGAAAGTTACTAATGACATTCTGCTGGCTACAGATAAAGGGAGTGCTGTTGCTCTGGTCCTTTTAGATCTCAGCTCAGCATTCGACATGGTCGATCACTCTATTCTCATCTCCCGACTGGAAAATCTTTTAGGCATTCAGGGTACCGTTTTGAATTGGTTCCAGTCTTTTTTAACTAATAGGATGTTCTCTGTCTGTATTGGAAAACACACTTCCTCAGTTGCACATCTTTCTTGTGGTGTTCCGCAGGGATCTATTCTGGCTCCAACACTGTTCTCCTTATACTTGCTGCCATTGGGTTCCATCATTTGGGTTCCATCATCTTTCCACCTATATGCCGATGACACCCAATTATACCTTCCTCTTAAACATAATGATTCAAGTTCCATAGAGGTTCTGCTAGCTTGTTTACATGAAGTTAAAATTTGGCTTACACAGAATTTCTTAGCCTTAAATGAGAATAAAACCGAAGTTATGCTGTTTGGTCCAAGTGATTCCTATGATTTTGGTGATCTGGACCTTGGCGACTTAAGCTCTCATGTTACTCCATGTGCGAAAAATTTAGGTGTGTTGTTTGATTCAGGTCTCAAGTTCGATAAACAAATTAATTCTGTTGTTAAATCCTGTTTTTATCATTTACGACGTCTCGCAAAAGTCAAACCTGTTCTTTCTTTAAAGAACTTTGAAAAAGTTATCCATGCATTTATTACTTCACGCCTTGATTATTGCAATTCACTTTATTATGGTGCAAATCAATCATCCATCGGGCGTCTTCAAATGGTACAAAATGCTGCAGCCAGGCTGCTGACTGACAGTCGAACCTCCACCTCTTCCAGTCAAATGGGGGGAGTGGGAAAATGAGAAATTATTGGAGAGTGCTGCAGGTGTAGCAGTGTCCTCTGGTTTGATCCAGGTCTCTGTCAGGGCCATGAGATTTAGTATATTTATATTATATTAGAATGACTAATAATAGAAGTAATGAAATCGACTTTGTTTACAGCAGACTGGCAATTCCAGAGACCAATAGAAAAAGAAAGTAGTGTATTAGCAGACATAGGCAAAGTGCGCAGCACGGTAGAGTCTCGATGGTCTTTACACTCTTCGGTCTTCACACGAGGAGGGCTTAACAGGAGGGCTGCTGCGACCGCTGCCGCGGTATACTAACCTTTTTTATACCCATCGGACAAAACGGAAATTGAATTCAGCACTGTTTATCACAACAAAGGTCTAAGCAAGCGCACGACACTGACAAGGTATGCGATAGAGTACGAGACCAATTGCAACTTCAGCACGTCTTGTAAAAATTCAATACATTTTAATATAATATAATTGAAAATAATGCAACATTTACTTTTGGCCCATGGCCTTGAATCAAGTTAAATTTTTGGCCCCTCGTAAGAAATATTTTGGCCACTTCTGCGATAAAGAATCAACCTGATTAAATTAGGCAAGGGCCATAATAGTAAAGTTGACTAGTTTGTTGTTTTTGCTTAATAAATCCCTCTCTGAAAAGTCATCCCCTTTAAAAACATCACAGCTAAGGCCATGCATGCAAGCAGTCATCTCAGGTGTTGCAATGTCTTGCAACATACATTAAATTGTGAATAATTTTCTTTAATCATAAGAACTTATACTGTGTGAACACCCTAAGTATGTCTGATATGAACCTAAAACCAGCAAATTATTAAGGACTACCTCAAGACCACTTAGTTGACAATTCATTCAGACAACTCACAGACTAGTACAGCTGATTTTTTATTATTTTTTTAAAGAGATTTTACCACCCCTACACCAAATTAACTAACCGTTAGGTGTTTTGACAAACAATATCCCAGTTGCTGTACATGGCCACTCTTTCCTGGATAACTATTATGACCGTCAGGAAGGCTCTCTGAGATCATATCAGATTCGTCCTCATTTTCCATTCACCGACGTGAGCCATGACCTAATGAATCCAGTTCATAAAACCCCTTGTAAATTATGTCTGAGACCTTGATCTGCTTGGTCCTATTGATTATACTCTGCAGATAAGAGAGATCCTGCCAGTCAATATAAAAGCGTATGTACTTAGATTTGCATTTTGTCACTGTGAGTTTGTATTAGGGTCAGAAATGAACTTAAATGAACTTACATTAACAAAGGTGGCATATGTGTATCTACATGACAAATGATATTGCTCATGATATTGTAATTAGGTGGCAATGTCACTTCATAAACCTCTTACTTATATCCAATCTGTACTTTGTTGTTTATTAGAGAATTCACAGATGTGCAGAATTCAGTCTTTAAATTGCTTTAAATTTAGAATTCATTGTTTACAGCGGTGACTCATCCAAACATCTCGGAGAGAGGTTAGTTAGTTAAAACGCTCAACCCTGCAAAACACGTAAAAAGAAATCTGATGCAGCGTGAGTAGATCTAAATGCAATGGTGCAATCAACATTTCTCATTCTTTCTCACATTTTATTTTAATCTCGACAGCCGTAATAGATTTTGTTTATTGTGCAGAGGTATTTTTTTCCCCTTTATCTTGAATTTGTTTATTTTTGGTCATTTTGATGCCATTTTTAAATCAAGTCCCTGTTAATTTCCATCCAAGGTTTGCACAGAACAAAACTACATTATTTTGTGATCAAAATTCAGAGCAGAACAATTTTGCTGCAGTTGAATTGACAACAAATAATGCTCTGCTAGTAATTTTTTATTGTTTATACAAGTTTCACTGAGAAAAGCAGTATTTGTATTTTGATGACCATAGCAACCGGTACTGGTTTTAAATACATTGCCATAGCACATTGTCACATGACCGTCAACCTAAATGCCTTGTGTTTCACGTTTGGTTTAGGATTTCAGTAGCTTAGTCAGTCACAACAGGGAAAACTGGGTAGTACAAAGCGCAAGTGCGACCCATGGGGAAAAAAACCTATCCTGTCCCCTACAAAGGGCTCCCATGAGTGCTATCGTTACCAAGGGAAATTCCATCATCTTTCCTCTGTTACCTGAAAATAGGACAGCCTTGATCAAACAAACACTCGTATAGAGCTAATAGTTTGTTTAAAACCACTTACTGCGATTTCCTCACATTTATTTGTAGATTCCCCCCATTGTATAACTATGTTTCAGTGTGTAGGGCTCATGTAGTGTGAGGCTATTATCATTCAGTGTTTTGATCACATCAAATACACTTTGTTGTTTGAGATAATTACATTACATGGTCCCTAGTCTCATGTATTTATTTAGACTATATTTCAAATGCAGCTTAGACTGGATAGACACAGACTGCAGATTTTATGATTTCTTCAGCTCATTTTAGGTTTATTGCGGGTCGTATCAACCACTATAACGATTATATAAGACTACTTAATAGTCATTTTGCACCTTATTATTACTTTATAATACTTTAAATGACTTTAAAAGACTTTATCATGCAAATATTGGAAAAAAAAATTCAGTTTCTGTTATATTAGAATCAATTTACCGAAAGCTCTATATGCAGTTCATTTGTGTTTACTCTGTGGGTTGATAAGGAGTCTGGTGTCCACCAGAGCACGTGTGTCCTGACTCCGCCCACCATCTCAGTGTCTGCCTGTATTTACTCGCAGAGCAGATAGATACACCAGAGATCTGAGCTGAGAGAGTCTACACAAAACAACACTAGCTAATACATGATGTAGTTTTTAATGATGAGTTACCACTGAATTTGCTCTGAATACATTTGCTTTGATTCAATCAGTCACTCTGTTGCTCGGAGGAACTTGAGGAGTTGCCCGTGTGTTTTAATTGTTTCTTCAGCATGTGGTAAAAGGATGGGAAAGCTTCAGTGAGGGTTTCCTCAACTCTGTCCGACATAAAGGATGACTTTAGGTGGTTTGGCGACTGCTTTAAGCACCTCCACAGAATGCCTGTCTACACACAATGGAATACAAATACTGCTGCAGAGCGGCTTAATTTACCAGGACAACATCAACCGGTTGTAAGTTTAAAAAAAATACTAGAATGTTTATCTTTGGACTATTTTTTAAGTCATTTTCTTTTTTCTTATCTCTTTTTTTTCTTTTATCCTTATTTTATTTCTTCAAATTTTTTCTCTTTTTTGCTTTTCTCTTTTATTTTCTTTTGCACATTTCAGAGTCCTTTTTTCTGTTTTAATTAATTTATTTTTATTTTATTTGGGTTATTTTGGGAGTTCTTTTCTTTTTTTTATTTAATTTTATTTAATATAATTTATTTAATTTTAATTTAATTATTTTATTCATTTCATTTCTTTTTCTTTTCTTTACTCTATCACACACTGATTCCAAAGTTCAGTTATATTGCGATACCATTGAGCTCTTTATCTGTGATGACTGACTACTGTTACTTCATGTAATGAAGAATGTTCAGTTTATCAAGGAACTAATTACAGACTTGATTTCAGATGATTTTTTCTATCTGAGAAGCATGTTATGTGTATGTTGTGTCACATGGTGATTGAGGCAGTCAAAACAAAGTATAGTCTTACACCTCACAGCACTCCTACACCATCTTCCTGTCCTCAGTAAACAGGAAGTCCTTGCCACACACGTTTTTATCATTATGCAAAAACGAAACATTCATTCCGTTTAAGCATACTGCAGATCACACAATCTCTTTTTAAGTGTTAAAAAAAATCTGGTGCAGTGCAAAAGCATCATTACATTTGAGCATTGTTTGTGTATATGCTTAAATTAGGATAGCATTGTTGCAAAGTGTGATCTAAGATTTGTCCTTTTTTGTCTTTACATGCACAATGTTATTAAGTAGTTATATGTACAGAAACTCTCAGAAACATTCTTTTGAGTCTTGATTCATATAAATCAAAAAGATCAAAATTGTGTGGGATAGTAACACCCATGAAGCTGCTTTCAATAATGACTTTTGATGCCGTCAATGCACACACACTTTGATTAAGTGTTCGGTTCACCATTACACGTTTGTCATCTCATCTTTCTGTCTTTCCCCTCCCTTTTCCTGCTGTAACACACAAACCACTGCTTAAAAGAAACCATGTGTGTTAGTATTTCATCATACAGTGTGAGGAGACAGACGACCGTAGATTGAAGTATGGTTGGACAGTTCTTGACCCCTGTCAAACTGTAACTTTATTTGTATGCTGTTTTGAGTTTGTTAGTTACTGTGGTGGGCATTCACAGGATAGTTTGCACAGTTAAAATTTTTTTGGGGATTTAACTTCCTCATTGAATCTACTCAGATTGCTCACTCGCTCTCTGAACCGTAGTTTAGTATGTCCAACTCAAAATAACCAAGAAACGTTACTGTGTTTGTGTCCTTTTTAAAACCAATATTGAAAATGTACATTTCAAAGGTTACTGAAACTAACCTTTAGGAATAAATAACCCAGAAATTCTGTTACAAACCTATATACCTTTCTTTCTTCCATGAATTACAAAAGTAAAACTTTTTTGTCCATATAATGAAAGTGAAAGAGAGCTGTCCAGCTCTCTTTCAAAAAAAAAATCACCATGAAAGTGGTCCACACAACATTTGTATTCCCCTGTTTTGTTTTTTAGTTTTCTGAATCCATTCAATAAGTTTGTGTGATGAACATTCAAAAATTGAACGACAAAACTTCACAACTTGATCTTCTGTTTCACTTGTTGCAATACGGAACAATACAGAAGAAAAGGGCATATAATAGTAAATCACAAATAAATAAATAAATCACAAATTATCCCGTTACTGACTGATTCATATGACAACACGTTAAAAATACATATTCAGAGTACAGTTTGAGTTTTGTTCTAATAAATTGTTTAATAAATAGCAATTTAATTTGAAAAATGTATACACATATATGTATATGTGTATATATATGTATATGTGTATATATGTATATGTGTATATACATTGCTTCAGTCCAAAAGAAGTGAAATAAAAAGTGCCCATCCTTAATAAAAAGTGTCTCACTCGGCTCCGGGGGGTGAACAAAGTCCTCCTGTAGCGAATCAATGCGTTTTTGTAAGAAAAATATCCATATTCAAAACGTAATAATCACTTTAATCTAGCTTGCGCTCACTGTTGTACACGGAAGCAGATCCGGGCGGATGACATAAGACGTCGGCGTTGCGCATGCGCCGCTTAGAAGTGACAAACGCGGAAGCGCAGGGGAGAGATCAAAACAAAACAACGGTCACGAATTAAAAGTACAAAACAAGGATTTGTTAAGAAGAATGTCGGAGGATTTCAATATAAGCCAAGGTGCGACTGGTTTTCCTTTGCTAAAGTAAGGAAACTTTGCTTCCTTTGCTCCTGTTAACAAACGTTGGTTTTCACGAGACTCACCGGCGCATGCACAGCGCTGACCTCATACCTCATCCGCCCGGAACTGCTTCCATGTACAACTGTTGGCACACGCTACATTAAAGTGATCATTACGTTTTGAATATGGATATTTTTCTTACAAAAACACATCGATTCGCTACAGGAGGCCTTTGTTCACCCCCCGGAGCTGTGTGAGACACTTTTTTTTTATGGATGGGTGCTTTTTATTTCACTTCTTTTGGACTGAAGCACTGCAACACCCGCTGAGTGCCATTAGACAGCTTTAAAAGATCAAAGACAATTTTTTATATAACTCTGACTGGATTCGTCTGAAAGAAGAAAGTCATATACACCTAGGATGACTTGAGGGTAATTTATGGGCTAATTTTCATTTTTGGGTGAACTAACCTTTTAAGACTGGTTTTGTGGTCCATGGTCACATATATATAATATGTTTTCAATACAAAAAATGTGTATTGATGTATTGTTAATATTTAGAAAGCTCTTAGGCCCAAATATGCTGCAAAAACAAAATCTTATAAGAAATGACACTTTATAGTAGTCATAAAAATAACGTAGCAGGTTCATGATTAACAACAGATCATTAAAGAGATGCGACAGACTTTAGACACACAGTCACATGTACATACTCCCATAATACTTCATTCTCACGCTTTCAATCCGACTTACAATAACACCCTCATAAAAAGACAGATGGTTACCACATGACTCAAAACAGCAGCCACACATGCACTAAATGAATCCGTGCCTCTCTCACTTCTCTGTTCTCTCTGCTATTCACACCCGCTCTTGTTTTACAGTCTGCATAGTCTGAATGTCATTGATTGGAGGGAGATATGTTGCATGGGATTACCCAAAGAACAGAAACTCGCACACACAGATCCCCCAGCTGTCGCAGTGATGGGGAACAGAGTGTTCTTGTTTGCGTCCTGCACAGAGAGTTTGGTGTGTGAGCTAATGCCCTCAAAAAGGAGTCCTCCCATATTCCCCTACTGAACTCAATGTCTCATGTTCCACTCGGGATGTAAAACCCATTAGAATTCATAGAAAAGATAGAAATAATACAGTGTTTCTTTCACATAATAGACACAGTTAAGATGGATGTTTTCCTCTCATGGCTAATTTAAAAACAAACTGATTTCTCAATGCAAGCAACTACTTTTTAAAATTTCACAAAATAACCTCTGAGAAATGCACCAACACAATTAAATAAGATTAAGCATTTGTTTTTCTGTTCTGTTTAGGTTCCCTCTCTTAAGTTTAACTAAATTTAATTTATTGTGTTTTGCTGACATCATAACATCATGTTCATAGCAACATTTGCATGTGCAAGCACGCTTCAAAAAATTTAAACTTCTATTTGTATTGCAAAATATTACAGTGTAAATTATGTAAAGATAGTAACACAAAACAAAGTCCAAAATGCATACAAAAGTTTGGGGTCCGTAAGATTTTTTAATGTTTTTAAAAGTCTCTTATGCAAAACGATCTAAATATCTATTATACAAAAATACAGTACAGTCATGGCCAAAAGTTTTGGCAGTGACATAAATTTTGTATTTTGCAAAGTTTGCTGCTTAAGCTGTTGTGGTGTTCTTTCACATTGTGGAAAGAACATTGGCCAAAAAAAATTAACTTTTCACAAAAAAAAACAAATTTCACAGTTTTTTTTATCCTGACACAAAATGACCTGCTAACATTAATTGACTAATCATATCAGCAGCACATGTGAAAGTGTGAATGAGTACTAGTCAGGTAAAATCACTATCATACTAATTAGATTGTAAGAGCAGACTGATTGCTATAAATGGAGGGAAGAAGTGCTTCCAATCATTGTGTACTTGTTAGCAATGGTTACCTCCAAAGGAACACGTGCAGCCATCATCGCTTGGCATCAAAATGGCCTCACATTCAAGGAAATTGCTACAAAGAATATTGCATCTGAAAGAACCATTTACCGGATCATCAAGAACTTCAAGGAGAGAGGTTCGACTGTAGTGAAGAAGTCTTCAGGACGTCCCAGAGTGTCCAGCAAGCGCCAGGGCTGTCTCCTCTTGAGCAGTCAGCTATGGAATCGTGTCACCACCAGTGCAGAGCTTGCTCAGGAATGGCAGCAGGTTGGTGTGAGAGCATCTGCATGCACAGTGAGGCCAAGACTTTTGGACAACGGCCTGGTGTCAAGAAGGGCAGCAAAGAAGCCACTTCTCTCCAAGAAAAACGTCAAGGACAGACTGAAATTCTGCAGGAAGTACAAAGATTGGACAGCAGAAAACTGGTGCAAAGTTATTTTCTCTGATGAAGGTCCCTTCCGACTGTTTGGGACATCAGGAAAAATCGATTGTTCGGAGAAGAAAAGGTGAACGATACCATGAGTCCTGTGTTGTGCCAACAGTGAAGCATCCTGAGACCATCCATGTGTGGGGTTGCTTTTCAAACAAGGGAGTGGGCTCTCCCATAATTCTGCCCAAAAACACTGCCATGAATAAAGAATGGCTGTTTTTCAGGAAACCATAGAAACATGTGGAAAAATAATCTACAAATAGTCAAGTCAAGTCACCTTTATTTATATAGCGCTTTTAACAATACAGATTGTGTATTATTTCATAAATAGAAATCTTTTATGTCTTTACTGTTATCTTTGATTAATTTAATGCATCCTCGCTGATTCAAAGTATTTCTTCAACCCCCCCCCCCCAAAAAAAAACGTACTGACCCCAGACTTTTGAACGGAAATGTATTAATATTCAGATAAACGCTATATTTCAATTTCTGTCTCTTTCTCTGTCCTCAGCATCAGTGAAAGCTTCCTAACAGTAAAAGGTGCTGCCCTTTTCCTTCCACGTGGGAATGGCTCCTCTTCCTCCTCCTGCTCCTCCAGAATCACAGCACAGCGCAGCAAACATGCAGGTAAGGGCGTTCGTTAGACAACACGTGTAAAATAAGCAATTAAAAAAATTGGAATATTTATAGTTAATGAACAATTTGAACTTTTGGTGCAGGGGACCTTCAGCAGCACCTACAGACAATGTTCACATTACTGCGGCCAGAGGACAACATCCGCCTGGTGAGCACCACACACACACACAGTAACTAGCTCGCCACCAAAAACTAGTGAACTGCCCATAGAGGGTACATTTTTGGGCATGGTTTGGCCAAAATCAGCCAACACTGCATGAATCCTTCACATATAAGAATGACCAAAATGGGCAAGATGTAAATCATATCATAAAAAGTCAAAAGGCTTAAAATACTGATGCTATGTTTTTTCTGACTTAACTCTCTACTCTCCCTACAGGCTGTGCGGTTGGAGAGCGCATTCCCGCAGTGCACCCGTTACATGGTGGTGGTCTCCACTAATGGCAGACAGGACACAGAAGAGAGTGTGGTGCTGGGCATGGACTTCAGCCCCTCCGACAGGTTTGTGTGTGCTACTACTTTTACTGTTAAGTTAAACCAATCAAATATAGTAACAACAAATTATTACATTTTGTGTTCGTTGCAGTTCCTGTTCCATAGGCATGGTGCTTCCTTTGTGGAGTGACACACGGATCCACCTGGATGGTGATGGGTAGGTGTGGCAAATCTGTTAAAAACTGACACATCTGACTCTCCTGCAGGTAGTTCAGATAGTGTTTCACTCATCTTTTTTCTTCACAGGGGTTTTAGTGTGTCTACAGATAACAAGATACACATATTCAAGCCTGTATCAGTCCAAGCCATGTGGTGGGTGCCTTTCCTTTTTTCCTGAGATTCAATAAATATAAATGTAAAAAAAAAGATTTTTTGTGCATCAATATTTTGAACACTTACTGAAATTTGTTATCATGTTTCATTGTCATTTAATCAAATACAGTTAGATATTTAAAAAATAGTCATAGTCAAAAGTAATTTGCCCTCTATTCATGAAAAAATTGTATTGCTCCATTAACTTATTTTTATGTATTTATGTTTTGTTACATATTTTATTATTTTTATTTAAAAAAACTATGCATTTATTGTAAAAAAAAAAAAAAAAAAAAAGATTAATTATTGTATAATTCAATTATATATTTTTAAATAATTAAAATTATAAATATGAGAGCTTATTATCATTGAATTGTTAAATTATTTGACCCTAGTTTCATGTCATCTATCATCCCTAGGCTGTTAATTTGTTGCCTAAGATTTTGATCTAATATTGATACTGAGGTACTAAAGGCTGATATTGTACCAAAGAACATTTTTTAGTATTAGTCCAACCCTGATATTTACATTTACATTTAGTCATTTAGCAGACGCTTTTATCCAAAGCGACTTACAAAGTAGAAGCAATCAGACCAACGAGAGAGCAACAATATACCCCTGTCTCAAAAGCACAAATCACACAACATATACTACTATTCAAACGATTGTAGTCTGTAAGATTTTCTCTAAAGAAATTAATACTTTATTTGAACAAGGATGCCTTTATTTGATCAGAAGTGACATTAAAAGACATATTAGAATGACTCCAAAGATTTCCATTTCAAATAAAACTGTTCCTTTGAACTTTCATCAAAGAATCCTGAAAATATGGCTTCCACAAAAATATTCACAACACCAGTCTTTATGAAGACTGGAATAATGGCTGCTAAAAATTCAGCTTTGTCTTCACAGGAATAAATTACATTTTAAAATATATTCAAAAGTTCATTTAAATTATAAATTGGGAGAACGGGCATCATTTTATGACAGAATTTGAAACAAAATAGCAAGATAAGTGAGTGGAAAGATGTGTAGAAATCATTAACAGATAACACAGGAAGAATGTAAGAAAAATAAAATGGGGCTTTAATGCCATAACTATTAAAGGGAATGTCAAGGCATCTTATCTGTAGAATGAACAGAAATGTGCAAACAGTCGCTACAAATCAATATTCAATTAAGGGAGATTATCCATACTGATTAGAGCTTGTGTCAATGAGGTCATAGCAGGTATTACCAGCTCAATGATTGGTAGTGAAGACAAAATCTTGTGATAACATCTACTATGCTCTCTGTGTCCTAAGAGAGGAGCTTAGAGAAATGTTTTTTTCTTTTACACTCAACCTAGGAAAACTGACCCAACAAACCTCAATGATGTACAAACAGAATCTAACTAACTGCTGCAAGAAAAACTGACCGTAATCTTACCCACAACAAGAGAAACTCGAAATTATTCTTGGATCACATTAAAGAAAAGCTGATATGGTGGCATGGTTTGATATCGAGCACCTTTTTCTCTCAGGTCTGCCCTGCAGTCTCTTCATAAGGCCTGTGAAATGGCCCGCTGTCAGAACTACTTCCCAGGCAGCCTCTTCCTGACCTGGGTGAGTTACTACCAGAGCCGGGTGACTTCAGATCAGGCCCTCATCAATGAGTGGAACGCTATGCAGGACGTGCAGTCCCACCGCGCAGACTCACCTGTGCTCTTCTCAGAAGTGTGAGTACTAATTTGTGAATGGTCCTGCAATTTGAGCAAACTGATGCCAATTTTGATGCATCATGGAACTTTATATTTTAGAACAAAACACTTTCTCTAAATATGGCTAATAGATAATATAATATATCTTTTTCTTGCAAAGTTGTACCATTTGATGTGTTAAGATTTGCACAAATAAATTTTTTTTTCAAGTGATGTAATGTTAACAGAATTTTGAAAGTGTTCTTTTTTAATTTTAAATTTTTTTGCTTTGTGTCTCCAGGCCAACCGAGCGAGAAAGAACAGAGAGACTCATCAAGACTCGTTTGAGAGAGATCATGATGCAGAAGGACCTTGAGAACGTCACCTCTAAAGATGTATGATGCAAATACACATCCTGGATTATTTATTTATTCAGTAGAATCTTCTCACGTGTACTCAGCTCACACGTTGTACCTGCACACACACTTCTGTTTAGATCCGCACAGAGCTGGAGATGCAGATGGTGTGTAATCTGCGGGAATTTAAGGAGTACATTGATAATGAGATGATCGTCATCTTAGGGCAGATGGACAGGCCCACAGAGATTTTTGAGCATGTTTACCTGGTGAGAGTTATGTCATCAATACATTTTAATCATACTTTTCGGTTACGTTGTACCATAAGTCATTTTTGAATTGCACATAATTATAGGGTTCTGAATGGAATGCATCTAATCTGGAAGAGCTACAAAACACCGGGTGAGTTTTGTTGACATCCTTGTCTATGAAAACACACATACCTATAATACCTGCAATAGAAACTACTTGCCAGACTGTTTAAGCCATAAATCTGTGTTATCCTTTATTATTCTCTTTGAAATCTGTTCCTGGTGTTAATGATTACACAGATTTTCCATTATGTCTTTGTGTTTACTATCAGGGTGCAATACATCCTTAATGTGACGCGGGAGATCGATAACTTCTTTCCAGGCCTATTTGAGTACCACAATATCAGGGTTTATGATGAAGAGGCCACAGACTTGCTGGCTTACTGGAATGACACTTACAAATTTATCTCTAGAGCAAAGTGAGTATGAGTAACCTCTTAATGCTCACTTTGGAGTAAAACACACAGGTGTTCTAGCTGTAATTGTTATACAAAGATGTTTATTAACAAAGAACTTGTGCTCTTTCTAAATACTTATGTTACGTTTGTTATGTCAGAATTACATTTGTGAGATTGTACTCTGAATCATTTTGGTATTGCTCATAGTTATGAGCAAATTGATCCATCTTTGGCTGTGTTGTTAATGACAAGAAAATACTTTATCAATACATTAATTATATGGATGTATTAAAATTCTGGCCGATATCAATAAGACAATAAAAAACAACAGATAACTAATACAATTATATTAATAATTATTATATTAAATATTACTACAATATTAAAATTCAAAACATTAAAATAAAACAAAAAATAAAGTATAGTTTTAAATGTTAAAAGTGTTAAATGGGCATCACAATATTGTACAGTATTAAAAATGGAAATTTATTTTGAGTTTGCATTTAACAGTGTTATTAAATGATGTTATTAAAGACTAACTTTGAGCGAGCATTAGATGACATCAAAGGTAATCTAAATGTAAAAATATGGGAACTGAGCTTTATGTCTAGTATTGGTTCGATATACAGGATATCCAGTATTCTCTCACTAATAACTCACTAATATCAGCCAATAACCAATATTCTTTCGATATTAATTAATACTAATTAATTCATCTCAATATGCATTTGCAATACTGACTATAATAAAATTGCATATTAAAATATGTTGAGGTATCTAACTCGCTTTTACTGTTGAGGCAATCGCCATTTTGCTGCTGGTGTTCTTTTAACATAACGTCACAACAGTGAAGTGAAAAAAACAATCAAAATGTTTTATTTAAACAGATTTCAAGGAATTTTACATTAGAAAACCAATGAACAATACAATTGCTGGAAATCCAAATGATTAAGAACTTCAAATAACATCCATTACACAACATGAAGGAATAATCATAAAGATAAACTATTAGGAATACTGAAGAACTCAGATTTTTCATCAGTTATAATTACAGGTTCAATAAAGGCATGAACATTTTTCAGTAAGGAACTTGAAATGACTGTAATTCTGACATAATGTGAACACTGCATTAGTATAAAAGCCAAAACCAAAGTATAAAATCCAAAGTTTCAGGTTTAAAGTCTCTTTTTCTTTCTCTCTGCTCCTTGGTTTCAGATAAAGTCTTAATTTAAATGAATTGTTAACCTGTGCTTTAGTTTTATTTCTCCAAGGAATGTCATGTTGTCAGTACTAGCACTACATCCATATTTTAACACAAGACTAATATGATACCTACAGGAAAGCAGGGGCGAAGTGTCTGGTGCATTGTAAGATGGGCGTTAGTCGTTCGGCCTCCACTGTGATCGCATATGCCATGAAGGAGTACGGCTGGGACCTGGAGCAGGCCTTTGAGTATGTTAAAGAGCGGCGAGCCGTCACCAAACCCAACCCATCATTCATGAGACAGCTGGAAGAGTATCAGGGAATCCTGATGGCCAGGTAAATGTGTCATTTGAATGCGTGTAGTCATGTGAATATCAGGAAATGCCTGTGTGCATTCAAATATTTAAACGTGCAGGTATGCCACTCACTCTAATGACCACAGACACGTTCACTTCCATTATAATGACATGTTTCTTTTCACAGTTGATTATAGGGCTCTGATTGTATTCATTGAGAAGTTACAGTGGCGGTTTGACCACATTCCACTTAGTAACTTGTGCATCTTTGATTGTGTGCTTGCGTCTCAGAGGTTGTAGGTTTGTGCATATGGGCTTTGGTGTGGGTGGGTATTTTACACTTCCTGTAAAATCACTGAATGGGATTATTCACGTTTTTTTAGGTCTGACAAAACCACTCAAGATGTGAAAAGAGCCGTATTATACATGTTTGTAACATTTTTCACTGACGTTAGTGTTACACCATTTTCCATTCTCATTCTGACCCATTATAAGCAGTTCAAACTTTTGTTTGTAAAAGTTTATAATAAGAAGAAATGTTTCTTTAGCATTAAATCGGCACATTAGAATGATTTCCGTAGAATCATGTGACACTGAAGACTGGAGTAATGGCTGCAGAAAATTTAGCTTTGCCTTTACAGGAATAAATTGCATTTTAAAATATATTAAAATAGAAAAGAGTTATTTTAAATTGAAATACTATTTTACATTATTACTGTTTTGACTGTATTTTTGATCAAATTAATAATGCACCTTTGAAAAACATTTGAAAAATCTTACCAACCCAATACTTTTGAACAGTAGTTTGTTTATTGAAGCATGCTCTTTTATTTTGGTAAAGCAAGAAAATCCTGTCTTCATGATATGGACAATTTAAGATTAACAAAACTTCCAGTGAGGTTTCAATAGTTAGTTATACCACAGTTTACATTTTTCTGTCATTTAACAGTCTTGCGCCACAAGCTGGCATGTATATACTGCAAATAATGTGTTGTTACAGTCAATATTCACTCAGCTGATAAGAGCAGAGGGTGTGAAATAAGACAAATGTTCTATGAGTGACTCTGTGCTCACCTGCAGAACAATGTTATAATTCATTAGTAGTTTGCATCAAAAACAGCTTTTTTTTTTTTCACCAAAATATTAATACTTGTTATATAGATACACTGAGGAATTTCTGGGCTGTTAATAATGAATAATTAACATAAACGTGAAACTTAAACAGAATATGAAAAATGGCATTTGCTACTTAAAGCAGATAATCCCAATTAAAACTAGCCCAAACACAACATAACATGCTGCATAGATCTTGAAAAAATCCTCACAGTGATGTCACCTTGGCTAAAAACATGGAATCCTTTCAGCTCATGTCTACACACAGTGTGCAAGCATGCACATTGACAAGTGAGACTGGTTAGGTCTTAAGTGCACCAAAAAAATAAATAAATAAAAATGCAACCAAAAACAAATTTATTGTAACACGCTATCAGTTAGAATTATCATCTGTAATTCTACTTTAATTACTTTCAATTAAAATCAAATTTTCTTAATATAAAATAATTTATCAGCCACCAAAATATATTGTAAACCTTTAGTTCCTTTTATACCTTGCTATTTTCAGTAGTTATACCGACTCCTGGATGGTTTGTTTACCCAACCTTTCCCTTTCTCCATACTAGCAAACAGAGACACAATAAGTTGTGGCGTTCCCACTCGGATAGTGATCTGTCAGAGCACCATGAGCCGCTCTGTAAGGCCACTGCTGCACAGTCTCTCGGACGCTCCTATTCCCGCAACCAGACCTTCGGCCAGACGTCACCCTCAATACAGGAGCTACTGCAGACTCTCACACCCACCTCAGCCAGTGCTACTGAAGCTAAGGGGCAGACAGAGCCTGATACGATACCCTGGCCAGATACCCACATTTACAATGGCCTGGGCAACCCAGACGACAACCTCCATGAACCCACAGAGAACCCTTCCCTCCCCAGACCCAGGGCTGCCACTGTGGTCCCAGAGGCCAGATCTGATGTCACCTCCATGACTATTGCAGAGACTTTCCCGTTGGGTCGTCCTCATCCACCCGCCGCTGTACATAACCCACCCTCGTCCCCTAGGCTTCTCTCAGATGCAAAGACAATGCAAGGTCTGTCTGAGCAGCTTGAGGTGTCCATTCTTGTGCCTTTGGAGAAGTCTAGTCCAAAGGTGCTCTCATCTGTGAGCATTAGGAGTAGGACTCCTGAGCCCTGCACACAGACCCCGGATTCTTCAGGGCTGCAGGATATCAGCCAGCAAGTGCCTAACACGGAGACGGACTGTGTGGGGCTAAGTTACAGCAGTGATGAAGACCACCACCCCAGTGCCACATTACACAGAGCTGGGCTCTCTATCACCCCTCCATTGACTCTAAGCACAGACCGCATTGACTTCTTCAGTGCCAGAGAGAAGTTCCAGGGCCTTTCTCAAGAGGGTCAGATCTGTGGGACTTCTGAGCAGGTGGTGCAGCAGACACCTCGGGACAAAAGCCCGAGTATAGAGACCAAACGGCTACTTCCTGACAACCCTATCAATGAGGAGGAACAGAAAAAGGCAAGGGGGTATTAAAAAATTGTGGGAATGTGCAGTCTTGGTGTAGTTTTGGAAACTTCCCTAATAGGGATTGATAATTTCATCATTTATTCACTCTCATGCCATTCCAAATCTGTATGACTTTCTTTTGTGGAACACAAATGAAAGATACTTGAATAATTAAGACATTTAAATAATGCAGGTTTGGAACAACATGATTGTGAGGGTGAGTAAATGATGACAGAATTTTTGGTGAAATGTCTGTTTAACCCTACAATGCTATAATTGTTTAATTAATTTCTTAAAGGGATAGTTCACCCAAAAAATATTTGGGCGAACTATCCCTTTTAAGAAATTAATTTTTAAAATCATAACTAAACAAGAGTTTATTTACTTTTATGTTAATTCTCAATTAAATAAATTCAACCTCTATGAATGACCTTAAATGCTTATTTAGACAGCTGGTCAAAGCTTTGAATGCATCTGTCTTAATATTATGTTATTGTCCTGCAGCAAGGGAATAATGTTCTTGAGAGTAAGTGCCAAACTTTATTAAAATCAGGTTCCGTTCCCATACTGTGTCTCAACCTAATCATGTTTGAATGAAGTCATGTCCCACACTGCCACCCACTGTTGATGAGAAATGTTGAATGGGATCCTTCATCTGTCATGGTGCTGATCAGTCTGCTGCAGTTGCATTCAGTTTTCATGCACAATTAGAGTGAAAAGTGAAGTGTGTCATTTTTTTTAATGGTAAAATACTTCCTGTTTCAGTTTAATGTTCCTGTTTAAACTAAAAGTACACCAATCATATATTGACTTACTAAAAATGTTTAACAATAGCTATTTTTTCATGCAAGTTACAAATTTAATGTATATGGAAAGAACAAAAATCGAAACATTGCAAAAACAGTTTACAAATAAAACAGCATTTCCATCTGATGTGCTCAATAGATGTCACTTCTCGGAAAATTGGTGCAAAATATCAGTGCCAATGGAAGTTGGAATCACTGGAAAGGCCACTGTGGCTCTTTATTAAATGTAATTTATGTAATGAATAACAATATTTGAAATAAATGAATACATTTAAAATGTAAAAAATGACTTGCAGGTTAGAACACTCTGATGAACTTCCTGCTTGCTAGCTCTAGACAGCAGATGTCTTATGTTCATTTCTGGGAGTCAAGATATTTGACATGCTTTGGCTCCTGCATTTCAAAATGACCAGATAAACATGTTTTCTTTTATGAACTATTCAGTCACACGACTCATTGACGCAAAGTCACATGGCTTTTTTTGATACACAGAAATGTATCCCACCACCCAGAATACCATAGCAATTACATAGTAACTTATTGGCAACTTTCAAAAACCCTAGTATCAAGGCTGAGCTTAGCACGGTCAAGCACCACTCACATTTTTGCAGTTCCACTTTGTGCCACAAGAGGCATACAAATTGTACACTTCACCTTTACATCACAAAATAATGAAGGTATATATTCAAATAACCACCCCATGTCCCTGTTTTTCTGCTACAGGAGAGCTGCAGTGTCTCAGTCCATAATATAGTTTCAGAAATGGATTCAATACGGCACAGTGTAACCCCTCCCCCCCCTGCTACCAGCCAACCTGTTTCCAGTAGCAGCAGTGAGGAAGAGGAGTTCACACAAGCCACATCAGAGGAAGCTGAAAAAGAGAATGTGGAGCATGGGAAGGACCAGCAAAGCAACTGGCCAAAGGGCACCGTGCGGCGAGCCACCAGGGAGCTTGAGCAGAAGATCAAGCAGGAGGTCTCATCAGTGGCACTGGTGTCCTCGGCCCCCGTGTGTCCCTCGCGACGCTCCCCCGTCAACACCAGCAGCAGAGAGAAATCTGAGGAGACCTCATCTCACACACACCTCACACCTGATCCAAGCACTGTGTCAACACGCCATCACCAGCCTCAGAACAACATGGACAAGGTGGAGAAAGACGAGAGTCTTTCAGCTGATGAGGACAGAATGGGAAGAGAGTGCGAGAGACAACTCAGGGAGGGAGAGCGCATGAACACCGGCCTCACGCACTCAAGACAAAGCCATTCCATTTCGTCTAGCTCGTCTCTGGCCATGGTTCTACAGCTGGAGGGAATCACCGAGCAGGAGAGTTACACAGACTCTGATTGTCCACTGGGACGCTGTCCAAAAGACATGAGGGAAACCTGGGAGACCCTGAAAAAGCTTGGGGCGTTCCTCTGGCAGGTGAGTGGCTGCTCGGACAGGCGGCTCAGCCAACCGTGGTCCAGGAGGGAGCAAAGAAAGGGCCGGGCTGCGCGAGAGAGGACCAAAGAGGTGGAGGTTCGGATCCGGCAGGCTGGCCTGACCCCACCCTCAATGATGAAGCGCTCAGCCTCGTTGGCCAAACTGGGGTCTTTGGAGCTCTCGCCTGTTGACCTGAGCGAGCTTGACTTAAGTCCTGCCTTACTCTCTGCTCCCACCAATAAGCCACGTCCCCACTTTTGTAGTGATGATACCTCAAAAAAGAAACGCGTTTTGCCCCATTGCACTCCTGCTGTCCCTTACTCTTCTGCCTATCCTATTTCTTCCACTGGATCTCATATGCTTGGACATGCAGAGAATGATGATAAGACTGAAGAGGCAGAATATAGTGACTATGATGTCATGCCCATGCCACTGCCACTCTCCCCACCCTCCAATCAGTGTTGGAGGCGGGATAATGCACAGGAGGAGGCATGTTACGCCCAGTTACCTGCTTCTGCCTTGATAACCGTGGCAACACGCCAACAATATGGGAGGACGCATCCCCTGCAGAGGCTGAAGAAACAGACCATAAACCCTTACCACACTATGTGACTTTTATTCTGTGTGTGAGTGTACGTGTGTTTGTGCCTGCCATGGTGAGTTTGTGATTAAAGAGATAGCACACCCAAAAATGACAATTCTGTCATTTACTCACCCTCATGGCTATCCAGACCTGTATGACTTTTTCTTCTGTGGAACACAAAAGAAGATATTTTGAAAAATGTATTATTTATGTTTTTTTGTTTTTTTTTTACAATTAAAGTCAGTGGGGTCCAAAATAACAGATTATGGACCCCATTGACTTTCATTGTATGGACAATAACATTCTACAAAATGTCATACAGATTTGAGTTGACATGAGAGTGGGTAAATGATGACAGAATTATTTTTGGGTGAAACTATCTGTTTAAATTGCCACGCATACCTCAGTGGGCCTTATCCAACTGGAAATCAAACAATGTGGATATTTTAGAGCACAATGTGATTTGAATGTTTTTGGTGGTATTGATGGCCTATAGAATAGGAACCATGTAATCCCGACCCATCATTTGAGTAGAAAAAAATTGCTTGAGGAACAATGAAATGTTATGACTGATATACTTTTTGCACAGTGTCTACCAGGTCATTCTTTGCGTACTATGGTAATACATTACCATTTCATCCTTTACATTGTCAGTCTATGAACGAAAACCACAATGTTCTCTGCTGAAATGGATTCTGGAGGTGTGTGTGTGAGAGAGAGAGAGGAAAGAAAGAAAAGAAAGAGTGTGTTTGTTAAGGGTTGTAGGAGAGCCATCGATGAGTATTTTTAAATGCATTCAGAAATGAGTGACGTAATTGTGTGTGTAAAATTATTACAGATGTGAGATTATTGTGTTTGTGCATGTTGGTTTAATGAGAATGGGTTCTGTGGTACTTGTAAAATGTAGAGTTTATGGGCCTCAGTGTGTGTATGTATATTTTGTGGATGTGTATGATATGTATACTTTTAACATGAGTGTGTGTGTGTACTTTCTGTCTATTTTCAACTTCGGTGCAGTTTCTTCCTTCAGCATTTTCTGTTTTGTTAAAGACGCAACAAAAAAAGACATGGGGGATTTTAATATGCACTTTTTATTATTGTTTTAAATTTTTTTTAAACTGTGGTTTGTATTCTGGAAGCATGTTTGCAAGAGTATGTATTTAGAGTTGCTTGTAAGGGTGTTTGTTGTACAGTGCAAAAAAGAAAGAAATCTGAAATATGTCTTTCTGTTTGTCGTAAGACTGGACAAATATTTTCTCTTTTTTATTGTGCTTAAACTGTGACAATTAAATAAAATTTCAAATGGACAAAAATACCTTTGGGTGGTATTTTTGACCAGGTTCCCACAGTCATAAAAAACTTTTAGAGAAAAAAAAAAATATATATATATATCTCACACACGTTATATATATTTCTAGATATTCTCATCTCTAAAATCTAAAATATTTAGTCAGGTAGAACTCTTACACTTGTTAGTCCACTCTCTATTGGTCCAGTCTGTAGGAGATGGAACCCTGTATTACTCTGAAAGTATTACTTGTTCTTACTGTTCAGGACACAGTTAATGTTTAACTGATGCTTGCTACACTTTAAAAGCTGAACATCTCTGCACATCTGATCAGTCATAATAGACCAAATATAATCAGGATTCCGACAGCCATTTCGAAAATAGACACACCCCCCCCCCCCCCCCCCCACCCCCCCCAG
>NW_015663508.1:305692-317863 GCF_001515625.1 Sinocyclocheilus rhinocerous
TATGGCAAGCCAATTTCACATTATGATTTAACATTCATTTGAATTTCTAGTTAGTAATCCTATAGTTGTAAGTATTTATTAAAGTATTACACGGTTGTCTGGAATAATGGATTCTGATTGGTCATCCCAAGATCTGATATTTTTTGTACAGAAAGCAGGCTCAGTGTGCGGAATTACACAGACCAAAACAAAAACAAACATTCCAAAATGGAATGCCCATTGCAAAGTAGAATAACTGACTGTAACATTGTTTTTTGGAGAAACAAGTATATGAACTTAGCATGTTTCCTAAATATGTGCAAACATATTGTGGTATTTTTATGTGTTAGTACTTTCAAAAAAGTGACATGTGACACCTTTAATTATATTGCAATGTTGCATTGTTTGTCTTGTTCATTGTTACCTCAGTTACAGCAAAAATATCCACTTCACTAACTAATTTACTGTTAATAATTAGTTACTGTAATATTAAAATAGTTGCTAGAATTTATTGCACACAGTACTTATTAGATACTAGAAGCTAAGGAATAAGTACTAGTATATAATACATACTAGTGACTAGTTGAATTGATGCTAGTCACTATTAGAATAAGCGATAGAATTTAATCTGATAAGTATTGTACATTTAAAGGTAGATGCTAGTCACTATTGGACTACTTACTAGTATATATTTTAGTTACTAATACTTATTTTTAAGGGTATTTGTTAAATTGGCTTGCCATACATGTACACCCCTGTCTGTGCACTTCTCCAGCCCCCCAGACCACCGATTTCTCTCTTCTCGCTCGATGTTCAGGAACGACTAGTGAGGAGGAACTCGTACTAGTTCTGCGAGTCCGCACCAAGTTTGTGACCTGGAATAAACGAGACACTTCTAAATACCGCAGAGTCGAGAGGAGCCTTAAACCGTCTTGAGAAAGGGGAAGAGCAGATTTAAAGACGTATATTCCCCAAAGACAGCGGTAAGTGATTCATTTGTTTGACAGTTACGCAGTTCCCCATGATAGAATGCTGCATTGTGACGACTCGCGCGTTGTATAGTTTTTGTAAAGTTCTGTTTTGTTATTGTTACGAATAGGCTGTGACATCATCATATTGTATCGGTGCAGCACGTTCTGCTCGTTCATTGAGTTGCTGTAGGAATATCTATAATTAAAGGTCAGGTGTGCGCGGAGCTTGTTGAGAAAAATAGCGCACGCTGTTTACGTTGGCATCGGTATATTTTCATTCTGTCCCTTTGTAAATATGGAAGGATCATGTCTGGAGGGGACAGAGGGGGAGACACATTGGCAGTTTGGCATGACTATATTAGGAAAGTGACCCTGTCTGAAGACAGTGAGGGGGGCCTTCTCACATGGGACAAACTGTTGTGTGGTTTTAAGATACTGCATTCTGAAGGGGGGTTAACAACTCTCTCTACCCATGTGGTGTAGTATCAGTGTCAATTTCATTGTTAGTTTAAAGTGAATAATAACTGTTTATTGTGATTTCACAAATTTGTGCAGTGGGGATCGATCCAGAATGTGTCTCTCAGACTTTGATATAGGTTATTAACATTTTCATCTGCTATAAATTAGTTAAAATTCTACAACATGTGCATGTGTAAATTAGAGGCAAGTACAAAGAATGTTGTTGTTACAACTTACCTCACTACCAGGGTGGATTATAACATTAATATGGATGTTTTAAATTGTGTACATGAATCAAACGTGCTTGTTCAACATAATTATTGTCCCCTATCACCACCTACAATTATAGTTCAAAATGCTAAACATATTGGAAACATTTGAATTAAAAACAGCCAAAATTGAAAACAAATATAGAAGTACAGAAAACAAAAATAGACTAAAAGCTCTAAAAACAAGCAATACATGTCTGATCATCTATGTTCCTGTTATTTTAACATGTAGATCAAAAACATATTTGAATGTTACACATCAAATTAAAGGAGAACTTGCTGAATCGGATGATACCAGTTCTGATTAACATAAATTAAAAATGGCTATTTTTAGTCCTTAAATTTGTGATATAGCAACAGCTCCAACTTGAATCACCTGTTCGCTGTATCACTGCGGGGCACCAATAATGTCATTGTTTTTGTTGCATAGCAATGTTCTGTTATGTCAGAGTCTATATATGTAGGATTTGTCTTAAAAAGTATTTTAAGGAAAAAGGGTTATCAAAGACCTCTCATTCTTGGGTGATTAACACGATTGCAAATCATATTATGTTAACTTTTACTTCCTTAGCTCAGAATTGTTTTTTTGTCCTGTAAATCCTTTATATTAAAGGGGTCATATGATGCTTTTTTAAAGATCATTATTTTGTGTATTTGGGGTGGAAGGTGGTGCTCACGTATGATAGTGATTTCAACCCTGTGGCTCATTTCTAATTGGTTACGCTGACAGCGTTATCATTCAGTCCGTGCTACAACTCTCCTGATCTCTCAAATGTTTTTAAGCTCTTGCCCAGCCATGGCTTGTGTTCTCTATTGTTCAATAGGAGCTATTTACGGTGCTTTTGTGTTGATTATGCAGATTGTGTGTCTGTTTGTTTATGTCAATCATCTGTTGCTTCCACAAATAATTCTCTCTCAAATGACAACTGGGAAAATATAAGGATTTTAAGGAAATATAATTACTTTACAATGTACATTAATATGTTTATCACAGTTATACCTGTCACCATAATATTTCTGTCACCATAATATTTCCTCATCATAATTTTTAAATGATGATTACCATTATTAATATTTATAACAATATGCATAATACGTATAGCATTGATGTGTATTTAAAACTTTAAACTGGCCAGTAGTTAAGGAGTATTAATTACCAGAAAATAATTTATCTAACTGACATTAATAAAGCAATATTTAATGTTACTGTCATTGACAAATATGTTTTTTTAATAAATGATAGATAATTATAATTGAATAATACATTATTAAGCCAATTACAATCAAATATACATTTAATTTAATTTAAAATACATTTAACAGTTTGATAGTGATTACTAAGCAGCTTTTTCACAGAGTGTACACCAAATAATTATTAAATATTCCATGTATTATATAGGCTATTATATATATATATATATATATATATATATATATATATATATATATATATATATATATATATATATATATATATATATATATATATATATATATATATATATATATATATATATATATATATATATATATATATATATATATATATATATATATATATATATATATATATATATATATATATATATATATATATATATATATATATATATATATATATATATATATATATATATATATATATATATGTGTCACATACACATGCAATATGTTTCTCTGTTTTTCACAGCCATGAGTCGCAGCATTGTGCGCCAGAGTAAGTTCCGGCATGTTTTTGGGCAAGCAGTGAAAGCGGATCAAAGTTTTGATGATATCCGGGTTTCCAAAGTGACATGGGACAGTTCCTTCTGTGCAGTTAACCCAAAGTTTCTGGCAGTTATAGTGGAGTCCAGTGGAGGCGGGGCCTTTCTGGTTCTGCCTCTCTCACAGGTGAGTGGCTTGAGGAGAAAACTACTGAAACATGTACAACCATACAACCCTTGTCTATTCTTTCAGCTTCATGGGGCTATATTTATGGGTATGTTTGTTCAAGAGCCTCAGCCGTGGCTCATGTTAAGGGTGCCCATCCCCCACAGGGCTTCCATTTCACTTTCATAGAGGCAAAGGTTTGAACCCCATGGAAACAGGGTACACAACTTGCATATGTTGTCTGAAACTACTTCTGTGACATACCGAAGCTGAGTTTAGAGATGATAAGTAAGCCTTTTTGAGTTGATGTAATCCCCATCATGCATTGCCATCTCTTCTTATCTGTTACTTAGCAGCTTGCATCTGCAGTATCGGCAAAGCAATGGAAATCAATATGCCAATATGATGATCCATTATAACATTTTATCACAAATACTCATGGAACTATGAAAATAGTAAGCATGTTTTACAACATCAGATTTCTAATGCAGTTCATGAAGATCATATCATTAGTATGTCATCATATGGGTTTATATCTTCTTTCCTCTGTCATTGGTTTCTTCAGAATGCATCCATACGCACTAGACATTTCTACCTAGTGGAATTACTTTTAGACTCATCATTAAACTGACATTGACAAATTTAAGCATAAACATGAAGTTTCTACTGTTATTTCACATAATATATAGATTAGATTCATATGAGTAGTTATTTCTCATACATTAAATATTTTTTTACATTTTGGTAACAGGATTGAATAGTTGAAGACATTTTGTAAATTTCCGACTGTAAATATATTAAAACTTAATTTTTTATTAGTAATATGCATTGCTAAGAACTTAATTTGGACAACTTTAAAGGCGATTTTTTTTTCAATATTTAGATTTTTTTGCACCCTCAGATTCCAGATTTTCAAATAGTTGTATCTTGGCCAAATATTGCCCTATCCTAACAAACCATACATCAATGGAAAGCTTATTTATTCAGTATATGATGTATAAATCTCAATTTTGAAAACCATTATGACTGGTTTTGTGGTCCAGGGTCACATATATTATCATTCAAAAGTTCGGGGTCAGTAAGATGATCAAATTGCTAAAAAAAAAAAAAGTACAGTAAAGAAATTTATAATAATACAAAATATATTTCAAATAAATGCATTTCACAGATAAAGTGGTTTAAAAAAGTATTTACACATGCCTGAAAGTATTTAAAAATGGCTAAATGTCATTAGATAACAGCATTTCAAACAAGTGGCACACTTTTTTTTTTAGAAATTCCTCTCAATTGGCCCTAAGGTCATTTTAGTGTTCGTTCACACAGGTATAGTTTATCATATTTACTGATGAACAGATATTTGACAACCAAAGACTGTCTAAAAGTCTGCTTGAAAAGTGTGAGTGTGCTCTTTCTTTATAATAAATGCCACTTGGTCTGATATTTTTGTTATTTGGTATTTTTAAATGTAGTTTAAGTGTTCAAATAACTACATTTGGGACTACTGTATAAAGTTCTTATATGAATTTGATGTAGGTTACGCAATCAAACAGGTCTTCCACAATAGAAACTATTGTAGAAATGCTGAGTTTGACATTAAAAAGCATCTTAAAGTACTTCTAGTTGTTGCTAATGCATGTGCGACCTTTGTCGAATCAAAGTCATTGAAGTCATGTCATTTGCACTTATATATTGTTGCTCATTTGTTAGTTTTGACTGCTTTTATTGTCCTCATTTGTAAGTCGCTTTGGATAAAAGCGTCTGCTAAATGACTAAATAAATAAAAATAAAAGTCAAGCGTAATATATTGATAAACAGCAGCGAATCACATAATTGAATCTATTTTTGTGAGTTTGTCTTGATTCTCTCATCATCAGTTAATGCCCTTTTAGTGTAGCCTCTGCCGAGTCACAAGCATATATCAGCAGGCCTGGAAAGACACGCTATAAATACTCAGCAAGCCATCTCCCCTGTACTCAGTCTCAGGCAGGCCAAAAGAAAAACTCCCTTTTCAACACCTCATCACAGGGTTATAAATACACACAAGGAGGATGAGGAGGAGCAGCTGAACACAGAACCAACACGTGCTCACACCATTTCAACACAAATAACGAAATAACATTAAAAGAAGTTACAGAAAATGTTGATCGTCAACCTCAGGAGGTCAAAATAAATATTAAACAAGCTGCTTTATTTTCTATTCATTTTGCAACATTAGAACAAAACTTGGGATAAATCTGAATGTTTAAAACCCAGATTTATGTGTTTTTGTAACACTAAACATTAAATTAAATAAATATTTATAGATAATAAATATTAATTTCCCATAAATTAAACAAAATATTTGTTTGATAGCCTATATATATATATATATATATATATATATTAATATTTTATTTTTTTGGTAACAGGGTTGAATAGTCAAGCTTGTTGGTTGTAGCGTTTAATTTCTGTAAAATTTGAGAAAATGGAATGAGCCTATTTTTTTGGTAACAGGGTTGAATAGTCAAGCTTGTTGAACATAGCGTTTAATTTCTGTAAAATTTGAGAAAATGGAATGAGCCAAACTGTAGAAAGGGGCCAAATATGTTACTTCCTGGGTGTCACTATTTTAATAATTTTCCATGTTTTCTATTAACGGTGAAATTATTCGGTGACAGGGCCGCATGGAAAATGTGCAAATGCTTTTATTCAGGAAGTTACCTTTTTTTTTTTTTTTTTTTTAAATAAATGCTGTCTATTAATCAAAGAATCCTGAAAAAAAAGTATAATGGTTTTTAAAATATATATTAAGCAACTGTTTTCAATATTTATAATAATAAGAAATGTTTCTTGATCATCAGATTAGCATATTTGAATGATTTCTAAAGGATCATGTGCCACTGAAGACTGGAGTGATGGCTGCTGCAAATGCAGCGTTATCATTACAGGAATAAATTACATTTTAAAATATATTAAAATAGAAACCAGTTATTTTTAAATTGTAATGTTTTACAATATTGTTTTTTATACTGTATGTTTGATCAAATAAATGCAGCCTTGGTGAACATAAGAGACTTAAGATTAAAAAGTCTTACTGACCCCAAACATTTGATGGTTGTTTATATTAAGACTATATACTGACTTTATATGTGTCTCAATACTTAACATTATCTTTTATTCCTTGTTTTAATATGCTATAGGTGGGTCGAGTGGACAAAAACTACCCTCTAGTGGTTGGACACTCAGGGCCTGTTCTGGACATCGACTGGTGTCCTCACAATGACAACATACTGGCCAGCTGCTCTGAAGACACCACTGCCATGGTAATCATCATGACAGACATTCATAAACATCTCCTCTGCCTGCCAGCCGCTAGCCTTGTAGTCATGAACGTGTTTCAGTTGCATTTTTTTACTAACAAATGCAGCATGCCTCCATATATATCTACTTACACTGGAGGGAAAGATCACGGTGAAAGACAATAGTGTTAATATGAAGGGTGATGACTGGAGTTAACGGTTCGGGCATGGGACAGGAGCTGGTATTTATAAACACATGTTAGAATGGCACTCTTGGCCAGGAACCTGTTCACAAATAAGCCAGTGGTAATGACAGACAAGGAATGATGGGTCTGAGTTGTCTATAGGGATGAGTCATTTCATTTTCAGCACACACTGGAACATGCGCATGTCCTCATGCACAAACACGTCTGTATACGGTGACCTCGTGAAGTATTTGGACACTTAAGCCATACTTATTAGTGTATAAATGTCATTACATTAGATAAAAATAAATAAATAAAATGAAAGTTACATTATCTTAAATAAAGTAACATAAGCACCTCTTTCAAGGAAAAGAATTTCACGAAAAGTTAAAATAATAAAACAATACACTGTAAAAAGTGTTTTTTCAAAGTTGTAAAAACAAGGATTATTGGAGTACATTTTACAAAATGTAAAATTTTACTTTTAGTTCAATGTGTTACTTGCTATTTCTTTGAAACTATTTTTGCTTAGAAATTGCTAGTAAATTTCACAAATAGTTACAAAGTAAATCCTACACCAGTTTTTTTTTATTTATTTATTTTTTTTTATTCAGTCTGTCACTGTTCAAAATGAAGACAAATAAAACTACAACTTCTAGAACACCTGTGTGAATCTGAACAAAAGTGGCTTAGGAAAGTAAAGTTGCTACTAGAAAAGCTATTTAAAGTATTTGCTTGCAGATGTCACTTGGTTTGTTTTGTATCTACTGCAATAGCATTCAGACGTTTTAAATTTGAGTATAAATGCTGAAAGTATTATATAATCTATTGAAAACGGATATGGGATGCATTTCCCCAGAGTTTAGCAAGATGATGTGGAGATGTATTATAATATATGAATGCTATTACTGCTATTTCTTTACATTACATTACAAACGTGAATGGCATGCACTGTATGCACTGCTGTTAGAGGAGGTTAACTGCAGCTGTCATCTATGCTGGCATTGCTGCTGTGCTCACTGGAAACCAAAGGAACGATACTACTTATCTTCAATCCAATATATAAGTATACCCAGACAGTTTAATCTGTAATCTGTAAAAAAACATATGGTTCGAAGTTGTAAATGAAACAAAGATTATTGGAAAATTGTTTCTACACCAAATGTTTTCTAGGCTAATTGATTATTCTTGTTTAATTTACCGTATTATGTTACTACAGAAAAATTTAGACAAAAAAAATTGCAATATATACAACTAGTATAATTACAAAATTTTATTAGCAACATTGTGGTCAATCAGCCATCCTCAGGCTTAATGAAGTTTGAGTAGTGTGTGGGATTTTTCTACATTCTTACGTTTAAAGCAGATGAACATGTCTGTATGTGTTTACAATATTTATTTTATGTTTTTAAAATAATTTTTAGTAATTATGTTAAAAAAAAATATAAATATATTTAAGTTATCCAGGTTGCAGGATGATCTAAAAAATATTAAAATAATTATAATAAAATATTAAATCCTTGGAAGTTTGTTGAGGCACCCCAGATGAGAACCGTTTCGCTAATAGAGTTGTGTATACTCAGGTATGGCAGATCCCTGACCACACTCCCTCTCGTCCCATCAGTGAGCCCATTGTGGTGCTGGAGGGTCACTCTAAACGTGTGGGCATCATCAAATGGCACCCCTCTGCCCGCAACATACTCCTCACTGCAGGTAAAGATCAGTACTGCTTTTTAATAGACACCAACTTCTTACATTAAACAGATATACAAGTGTATAAAAATAAGATTACTTAATTTCATTGGAAATAAATTAGAAGCAGTGGAAAGTCTTGGTCCCACCATGCAGATGGTTTCCATTCAGTGTGCTTTTGTCTCAGGCAGTGATAATCTGATCATCATCTGGAATGTGGGCACTGGAGAGCCCTTGATGACAATGGATGACCATCCTGATCTCATCTATAACGTCAGCTGGAACTACAACGGTAGCCTGTTTTGCACCACCTGCAAGGACCGTCGCCTTCGAGTGTGCGATCCCCGGAAAAACGAGGTGGTGGCGGTAAGTATTATAGTAGAGAAAAGAAGAAAAACCTCAGGGCTGTTGGTAAACTTGGTCATTATGGACATTTTTTCTTCTGTAGGAAAGACTGTCCCCACATGAGGGCATCCGGCCAATGAGAGCCATTTTTACCAAAGAGGGCAACATTTTCACCACAGGTTTCACCCGGATGAGCCAGAGAGAGCTTGGCCTGTGGGATCCGGTAATGGAGCAAAATGAAAAGGATAGTACCTTTATGCTATCCCATACCTAGTTTGCTTTGGCTAATCTTCGACACAAATTAAAATATTTTTAGTGAAACCTGAGAAATTTCTGTCCCTGCATTGAAAGTCCAGGTAAGTAAAACTTAGAAGATCCAAAAACATTGCAAAGGCGTTGTAAAATCAATCTTTATGAATTGAGCGGTTTAATCCAAGTCTTGTGAAGAGATCTGATATCTTTATAAGATTTTATTCACATATAAACACACATACATAGAGCACATCACATAAGTTAAACATGGAAGCTTGTGTGTGTGTCACACGCTAGAACAAACCTCACTGGTTCTCCTGTGTAACGCATACATGTTTGAGCTGGTTGTTTGCCATATGAAATCTGCTCATAACTTAAAGCGATCATATCTCTTCAAAATGTTTACTTTTATGATGCCTTTGTGGCCTTTTTGGATATTCTAAGTTTTGGTTACCTGGACTTTCAGTGGACAGAAAGAAACCTCTCAGGATACATTGAAATACCTGAATTTGTGTCTCGATTAACCAAAGTTTTATGGGTTTGGAATGATATGAGGGTGATTAAATTGTGACAAAATGTTCATTTACCTATTTAAGGCTCATTAATTATTTTATTGATTTTATTCTATAAATTTTTCTGCAGTTTTATTTCACTGCAGTTGTTTTCTTTCAAATCACTGATGGTGTTCATTTCTGTCATTGTTTAGACTAATTTTGAAGAGCCCATAGCATTGTTGGAGTTGGACACAAGTAATGGAGTTTTATTGCCTTTTTATGATCCAGACACTAACATCATGTATCTCAGTGGCAAGGTATGACTCCTTGTTTCATCTCCATTTGCTATCGTACTCAGGCTGGCGCTGTAAAGTTGTTTCCGTGTCTCCACAGGGTGACAGCAGTATTCGGTATTTTGAGATCACAGAGGAGCCTCCCTATGTGCATTACATCAGCACATTCAGTAGCAAGGAGCCACAGAGAGGAATGGGCTTCATGCCCAAGAGAGGAGTGGACGTCAGCAAGTGTGAGATTGCCAGGTCAGATTTGCAGGGTTAAACTGGTTAATTTGGATATGTGTTATAGTTACTTTAAAATGTGGTGTACAGAAATACCATATATCTAGACTAGCATTCAAAAGTTTGGGATCAGTGAGATTTATTTAGCAGGGACACATTAAATTGATGAAAAGTGACAGATATTTGTAATGTTACAAAAGATTTCTGTTTCAAATAAATACTGTTCTATAGAGCTTTCTATTCATCAAAGAATCCTGAAGAAAAAAAAGTTTCCACAAAAATGTTAAGCAGCACAAATATTTTCAGTATGGATAATAAATGTTTTTTAAGCACCAAATCAGCGTATTACAATGATTTCTAAATGATCATGTGACACTGAAGACTGGAGTAATGAAAAATCCGCTTTGCCGTCACAGGAATAAATTACATTTTAAATTACATTAAATCAGAAAACAGTTGTTTTAAACTGTAATACTATTTGACAATTGTGCTGTTTTTAATGTATTTTTTAATCAAATAAATACAGCCTTGGAGAGACGGCTTTGAAAAAATGAAATATCTTAACTTCCTCATACTTTTAATCAATGTACTTTTTTTGAGGGAAAGTATAGAAGTTGGTGTCATTCTGGTCTTTTCAAACATTTGCTTGTTTTTGAAAGGACTTTTCTCTACAATAAATCAAAATGGAACCTTTTACTTTTTACTTTGTGCACAATTCATCAGTATATGTTATTCTAAACATTCACATTGAGAATTCCTGAAACTTTTATTATTCCTCATATAGATTATATAAACTCCATGAAAGAAAGTGTGAGCCTATTATGATGACAGTACCCAGAAAGGTAAGCACATACTTTTTGTTGAGGGTTATTTCAATCCTGAACCACTATGAACACAAATCCAACAAAACTGAAGTATTGGAAACCAAAAGTTGATTATATGATAATGAAGTATGTAAAATCTGTTCATCCAGTTACATTTTTCTCTTTCTGTTGCTATGATGCCAGTCGGACCTGTTCCAGGATGATCTGTATCCAGACACAGCAGGCCCAGAGCCAGCTCTGGAACCTGAAGAATGGATGGACGGACAAGACGCAGACCCCATATTAGTGTCCATGAGGGATGGCTATATTCCGCCAAAGAGTAGAGAGCTAAAGGTGGCCAAGAAGAATGTTCTAGACACCAGACCTGCAACACGTAGAAGCATGTCTGTCGTAGATGGAAGTAGTTTGCCCGTAAGTAGAATATCTTGCTTATCCTTGGTCTTAAAATGTCTCTTTTCATAGCTTTTGTTCCTTCATCACCTTCTTTTCTGACATTTCTCAAGAAGCAAATAGGGCTGGGAATTTTATTCAGAATCGGGTTCATTTAAAAACAATAATAAAAAAAATTTCATTGGAGCATTATAACAACATACCCTAACAATGTTTTCTGTGGTTTTTAATCTATAGTGCTACGGCAGATGAGTGTTTAAGCTGTAGCTTGTTGTCTGATACGGTAAAAAGCACCACTAAATTATATCATTAAACATACATTGTATCAGTTCATATTACAGATGAATGACTTAAATGAACTGGTTCTTTTTAAAGGGGTCATATGATGCAATTTCATGGTTTACTTTGTCTTTGGAGTTTTAAAAGAAGTTTGTGCATACAGAAGATCCGTAAAGTCGCAAAGATTAAAGTCTCAAACCCAAAGATATATTCTTTATAAAAGTGAACGCTCATCCACGCCTTCCTAAAACGGCTCGTTCAAACACGCCCCCACATGTCTACGTCACTGTGTGGGAAGATTTGCATAACGCCTCCCAAATGTTCACGCAAAGAAAGAAGGCGTAACTTTTATTCTCGCTGTAGTATT
>NW_015663508.1:318187-353362 GCF_001515625.1 Sinocyclocheilus rhinocerous
TGGTAAGGGGCGTAACATTTCCGTCACACGCTTGAGGTATTCGGCCAATCACAACGCACAATCACAATGCTCTATGCCCCGCCTTTCTGAAACACGATGATTTTTACAAAGCTCATAGCTGGCCAATCAAAGCACACCTCGCTTTTTTAGAACGATGAGCTTTGTAAAAATCATCGTGTTTCAGAAAGGCGGGGCATAGAGGAGAAACAATAATGTACAGTATGTGGAAAATAATGTTGTTGGTTTTTTTTTACTTTAAACCGCGTAAACACATTTCATCACACCACATACACAAAATAATGTTTTTTTAGCAACATCATATGACCCCTTTAATGAAACAGTCAAAATAACTATCACACTATCACAAAATAACTATCACTGAATCAGTCAGTTAGTTGGTGACACCTGACTCTTGTGACTAATATTGTTTGGATCAGTTTTTTTGTACTTTGAAATTTGGTACTCTGAAGAATTGAATTGTGGAAACCACAATGTAAGTGTATAAATGGAAATGTAATCTGAATCAGAATCATTCAATTCCTTTTGATTCCCATCCCTAAAAGCTAAAGATTTTTTTTCCATGTCCAAATTAAGCCTGTCCTTGACTTGCTCTTATGCATTTTTTCCCTCTCTTTTTTGCTCATATTCATCCTTCTTATACTGTCACTATTCTTCTCTCTTCTGTTTTTTCTTTCCAACTGTCATCTTCTCCTTTGCTTTCTCTCAATCTCTTTCAAACTCTAGCCTCAGTTGTTGGAGAAGCTTGTTGAGGAGATCCAAAATCTGAAGGCCACAGTTCTCTCTCAGGAGAAACGAATCTGTGACTTAGAGAATGAGCTCTCTAAGTACACTAATGGCACAGTCTGAATAAAGCTAACTCATCCTATGCACACTGCCCAATTCACTGCTAACCCCTCACAACTAAAGTATGAGCACAGATAGGCCAAGCCACCTCAACTCACACCAGCTATTATCGACACCGTAACTCCGGTTCAACTGGCTGTACCGCCAATTGACTTCACAGGCTTTTTCTAAATGTGAATAAATCATACAGTAGTTCCATTTTGGAGAATTAGGAGATTTAATTTGGCAAAGGCACTTATAATGCTCGTCCTGATGCTTTGTAGAAAATTTTTTTATATTGTGTAGTAGTACACACTATTAGCTGTATTCCTTAAATGCTTAAGGAATAATATCAGGAAGAATTTATGTCAGCTATTCAAAAGGTAGGCAAAACCACCTTCATTTTAGGATTTACAAATCCTTTAATGTACTTACTGCTTTTTAACCTTAAATGCTGTCAAATAATGACAGAAGAAATGTAGCTGCAGCTTTCTGTAGTGCTTAACAGTCTTTGGTAGTCTCTTTGGTAGTCTCTGTGTGAACATACCTCATTTTAAAGACCAGGACTTGGGATCAGATGGTAGCATATGTAGCCCTTATTTGGTCAGCTCTGGACAAGCAACATCTATAGCATGACTATGATATGTCAGGACAGTAGTGAGCTCAGTAATGCCGCCAATACACTACACAATTTTCATCGGATCATCGGATTGCTGTTCTTTTCACACTACACTAACTTTTTTGGGTATCACGAAGTTGCTGTGGTTTACACATAACAACGGATCGGTGACTGTGGGTCACACATCACACAATTTCACTAGGAAGAATCCACAACAACTCTGTCTCGTTTACAAAACGCATTCACGAGAAGTGATACAAGGAATGACATAAGATCATGTATGAACGGAATTCTGGCATGGGACTGCAATTCCTTCAAATCAAAATGGTGATCCACAAGAAGCTTGTGATCTAAAAAAAAAAAAAAGAAAGAAAAATATGGAGAGATTGGTTGAGAAGATGACTTCTCGATATTTCCCTTGCGCTATATCTTGTTCTCTTATTGGCTGTAAGTCGTCGCCAATGTTATTTCCAGTCAAAACACATTTTCCACAAGAAGCTTGTGATCTAAAAAAAAAAAAAAAGAAAGAAAAATATGGAGAGATTGGTTGAGAAGATGACTTCTCGATATTTCCCTTGCGCTATATCTTGTTCTCTTATTGGCTGTAAGTCGTCGCCAATGTTATTTCCAGTCAAAACACATTTCACTCTGCAAGACTCTGAGTTGCAGAGTGAAATGTGTTTTAGCCTGTTAATTACTTCTCGGGCATCAGTGCTTTTCTCAGATTGTGTCTTTCTCCACTATATGACCTCACACTATATGATAGTCACTCACATGAAAGAGCACCGATTTGCCTCAGATTTAAGGCTGATCTGCAGAAAAACTGGGCCTAAAATGTAGTGTAGTGTATACCCAGCTTGAGAGTTCTGCACATCACTTCATGCCATTTTATCGTAAAGGAACGGTTCACCCAAAAATGATATACTCTTGATAAACTCACCCTCATATTGTTCCAAACTATTAAGTTTATTTTTCAGTAAATATGAAAGTTGTTGCTAAATGTCCAAGCTGCTCTTTTCCATACAATGAATGTGAGTGATTACTCGGGCTGTGGAGCTCCAAAAATGACAACAACAACAACAAAAAAAGCACAAAAAAAGTACCATAAAAGTGCACTCATGCACTATATTCCAAATGTTCTGAAGACTTTGGATAACTGTGGGGAACAAGCACAAGATGCATCGTGCCATCAGCGACATGAAAGATTATTAGTTCTTGCAAAACTGTTTTCACGTATTTAAACAACTTTAAATCAAAACATGCACATCATATTTGAGATCTACAGCAGAAGGAATTAAAAATAACTGCTTTTGGTCTGTTCTTCATATAAAACTATATATAGACCACATAGCTTCAGAAGACTTTGCATATGGTGTATGCGTGTATTGGTGTGTGTATTAATATTATATTGTTTTGTTGTTGTTTTCACATTTTTGAAACTTGAAGCTTGACAGCATCAATACACACTTTCATTGCATGAAAAAAAACAGCCTGAACATTCTAGATAAGATTAAAAGAAACGTAGATAAATGAGAACATAATTTTCATCTTTGGGTGAACAATTCCTTAAGGCAGATGCAGGTAGCTCCTGGAAATCTTTATATAAAGATATCAAATGTTAATCTAATGATTTAACATAAAAAGCAAAAGGATGTTTGCATAGACAACATGTCTCTACTTGTCCCTCTTTGTAAAAGTGCTTGCATTATTGACTCTTAAATTGCTACTAATCTCTCATTTTACACACCTCTGCATTTCCAGCTTTGACCAACACAATTAAAACTCATGTAGCTTCTGTTTAACATTTAAAAATGTAAATATTATTTAAAAAAAACATGAAAAAGCAAAATATCAAAACCAAAGACATTGTTTTGTGTTTATGTAGAGGATAATTCGTGAGTATTATGGTTTGAATAAAACTCTTTTTGTACAAAAAAATGTTGCCAGTGTTGCATACATAGTCACTTGCTCATAAAAATGCATGGACACACACGACACATTCACCATGGTTAATTACTCTCTCTGCGACTTGCTAATTTATTTCTAGGCACATAGCAAACAGTGTCTCTGTTCAGTTTTTAGTTATAGGACCGTACAGCTAGCACAGATTTATTATATAAACAACTCCGGAACAAAGGGTACTGTTTGGGTGCAATATCCTCAAGGTCTCTTCCCTATTCAGATGGTGAGCTGTTAATGGTCACTTTTCAATGTGTTCTACCTCTGTAGCACTTGAAGTGGGTTCTGAAGGCAGTAAAGGAAATAATTACTTGAATCTCAGACATCCAAGTGGCAAAACCTCCATTAGTTCCATTAGACTGCTGTCGGACTGCTATTCCTATAGCTAACAACAGACTGTGGATTAAAGTATTGTTAATGATTTCTGAAGGAGGGGGAAGCAGCAATGTTTGCTATGGTAGGGAAGGAGGTGCAAGTCCATTTAGGCTGATGCACTAATGATAGTAGAACAGATCATTTGGCATAAAAAAAAGACTTCAGAGTTTTTCCATTTGCTCACTTGAGAAAACCATTGTCCACCAACCTCAGTGTTAAGGTAGGTTCCTTGTGCCCTTGGTTAGACCTATAGGTTACAAATTTGAGAGCAATGTGGGACTTATTCCTCTGCCTGCTACCTTCTCTGCTGCTGGTTCTGGTTATGATATTGCATCAATGGAACTGGATCTGTCGTCTTGAAGACAGTACTGTTCAGCAGTTGAGTCACTGTATGTGGATTATGGCCTGTAGACTCTTGAAACTGCCATGCTTTACAATATCAGAATCCACAGAAGAATGCCAGGCAGAAGTCATACTGATCTGTAAACCCACAGCCCTTGCCAGCCACCTGAAGAAACATTGCTATACTTTGGCCCAGCCTCCGCTGGCACGATGGCCTCAGGCTGACCCTCATTTTCAGATAATTACCAATCTCATGTGGCCCACAAAGGAAGGTGCTGAACTGCAAGGAGGAGTCCGCTTTACATGGGATAACCTTCTCCTAAAGGATGGGGGTATTGTGGCTCTGGATTGGGCTGTGAGTCTGACGGACCAACAAGCTCAGGCCAAAAGGGATCATCATCCTGGAGGAAGATTTCTGTGCCATCGCTCTAGTAATCCTGCTATTGTTGTTATAATTCCCAACACCCTAGGCAGAGTAACACCACACTTGCTCAGGTTGTGCTACCAGACTTTGCAACAGGGTTTCTATCCAGTGGTTTTCCATCGACGTGGTCATGGTGGCTGCCCATTGACTACACACTACCAGAAGTTTGGAAATGCTTCTGACCTTGTGCAAGCAGTAGCATACTTGCGGAGTCATCATCCAACCTCAACTTTGCTTGCAGTAAGTGAGGGCTCTGGATCAGGGTTACTGCCGTCCTATCTGGGGGAATGTGGCTCTTCATCCTACCTGACGCATACCTACGCTGCTTGCATCTCTCCTGTGTTTCATGGACAACTGTGGTTTGAGTATGAGCTACCTTGGCTCTATCACTGGATAGCCCGCATGTACCGCAAGTTTCAAATAAACAGGTAGCAAATTACTCACACATTAGACTGATCTATGCTAAAATGGTATGGACTGCAGAATCTACTGCTGCATAAGTACAGGTTAAAGCAGGGGTGTCCAAACTCAGTTCTGGAGGGCCGGTGTCCTGCAGAGTTTAGCTCTAACTTGCCTCAGCACACCTGCCTGGAAGTTTCTAGTATGCCTACTAAGACCTTGATTAGATGGTACAGGTGTGTATATTTGGGGTTGGAATATGGATAGTTATCTTACAAAAATGCATGGATTCGCTATAGGAGGCCTTTATTCACCCCCCGGAGCCATGTGAGGGACGTTTTAATACGGCTGCACGCACTTTATTTCACGTCTTCTGAACTGTTGACAACCAACACCCGCTTACCCCCATTGAAAGGCTTGGAGGGGACAGGATTTTTAATATTCCAAACTCCGATTGGATTCGTCTGAAAGAAGAAAGTCACATACACCTAAGATGCTTTGAGGGTGAGTAAAACACAGGCTAATTTTCATTTCTGGATGAACTAACCCTTTAAGCAAGTCTGTGTTCATTTATGTGAGTAACAATCACTACGTGTAATTTTTTAAAGACAGGACCTGGAAGTGCCAATGAACTGCTGAGGCCTGAGAGATATTTAGCAGGCTAAATTGAGTTGCATACTGAATAGTCATCATTATAGCGTTCCACCAATAACCGATAACCAAATTTTCATTTTTGGGTGAACTGAATCTTGTGAATAGGATAGTACAAGAACTGCATCCCAAGTTAGGGCATTGCAAGATGCCACAGTGCAAAACTACCACATGAAAAAGGCAACTAGGATTTAAAAGCTCTTTGAATTTAAACATTTGACCCTTTCCACAGGTACGCCACTGCTTTGAGCTCTGTGATGGATTTAGCAAAAATTTTACACTGCAACTCCTTGAGAGATATGGAAGAGCTCATGTTCTGTGCTCCTAAGCAGTCGGATCACAGAATGTCAGACTCGGTGGCCAATGTTGGAAAGGACAGTTCCAAGATTATCAATGAAGCCTGACTGGCCAACTTACTGGGAGAGGAATGAACCTTTGCGAGATGCAAACGAAGTGGCAGTGCCAGTGCTCTGTTTGTGTAGCCAAGATGATCCTCTTCTTCCACCACTCTCCACTGTACCTGAGGCACTTTTTCATAATAGCCCTTACTTCCTGCTGGCTGTGACGGAACAGGGAGGACACTGCGGCTTTATGCAGGATGGTCATGGAGGTACTACTTCCTGGAGTCATTCTGTGGTGCTGGAATACTTTAGGGTAGTTGCCAATTTCTTCAGGGTGGAGGAGAAGAAAGGCTTCAAAGATGTTTTTGAACACTATGGCAGCCAGAGTCTGAGGCATAGCACTAGTGCTGTGCTGTCCAGAAGAAGAACAAACTTGCTCCGGAAAGAAAGGCCCATCTTAGGTTCACGAAGACGGCAAATCTCAACTCCCTCTGATACATTCACATTTTAAGAGGAGCAGGAGGATTTTACTTGGAATAGATCCTATACACGCTGAGTGAGAGAAGCAGGCGGTATTATAAGATCATAGCAGATTGGTAGTGCTAAACTTCCTACAAAAAGGCACAGTACAGGTTTACAGGGATAGTTCACCCAAAAATGAAAATTCTGTCATTAATTACTCACCCTCATAACATTCCAAACTGACACGGAAGAAAATAAACTGTTGAATAAAGTAATTCTTGTTTTCTTTGTGCACAAAAAGTATTCTCGTAGCTCCACAAAATTAAGGTTGAACCACTGATGTCACATGGACTGCTTTAATGATGTCCTTACTACGTTTCTGGGCCTTGAATGTGGTAGTTCCCTTGCTGTCTATGCCAGGTCAGAAAGCTCTCTGATTTCATCAAAAATATCTTCATTTCTGTTCCAAAGATGAACGAAGGTCTTACAGGTTTGGAACGTCATGAGGGTTAGTAATTAATGACACAATTTTCATTTTTGGGTGAACTATCCCTTTAAGAAATATGAGGTGCCCTTAGTTAGGAAACCACAGTTGTGCGGAAATGAGTAAGGACATCATGGAAGATAAAGGGAACAAAATGGAGATCAAGAACATGTTGAAAGACAAAAAGGAATTATGTTGACAGCTTGACCTATATAATTAGATGCTATATTTAGCCATCTCTTTTTTTTTGTACAAATTCAGTTGGAGCAAGTGAGGCAACTCTCTGTGTGCAAGACGGTTTTCAAATTTTTGGACTCCGAATTTTGGACTATCTGAATTCAAAAGCACCATGTTTGAAAGGGGAATCAATGAAAAAATCCTCATGAAAAGGATGTTCAGGAAAGATTACACTTATACACCTAGATTTTAAAAGCAGACAACTGTATTAAAAAATACAAACAACTTAATTTAGTGCATGCGGGAGAAGGAACCTCTGATATGGCCATCCTGTCGCTCAGTGCCGAAAAGGCATTCGATAGACTTGAATGGCCGTATTTAATGGAGCTGCTTGCGCGATTTGGATTTGGTGACTATTTTCGTAGATGGATGAAAATTCTGTTGGTTGACTCTACTGCGGAGGTACTCACAAACAATTTTATCTCACAACCATTTAAACTAAGTCGCGGATCCAGACAAGGTTCACCACTCTCACCTCTACTTTTTGTATTGGCGAGCCACTGGCTATAGCAATAAGATCTCATCCTTCAATTCATGGTATGCATACCGATGTCCTAGAACATCGCATTGCCTTATATGCAGATGATACCATTGTATTTCTATCAGAACTTGGAAAATCAATACCATCTCTTTTAAAGCTTATGGACCTGTTTGGCAAATTCTCTGGTTTTAAAGTAAATAAAGATAAATCCTCAATTATGTTTCTCAATGAACAGGAGAGAATAAATCCAAAGGTAGCACACCAATTTATAAATGCGGTAAATGGTTTTGATTACCTAGGAATTAAAATAACCCCTAAAATATGCTCCCTTAGTTCAGCGAATTATGAACCTTTATTATCTAAATTGTCTGAAGAGACAGCTAGATGGACTGCCCCTGTCCTGTCTTTAATGGGAAGAATAAATGTAATCAAGATGACCATACTTCCGAAATTTGTATATGTTTTTCAGTCGTTACCACTTACTCCTCCTCCTGCATTTTTCCAGAAAGTAAGAAAGCTTCTTTCTAATTTTATTTGGAGTAACAGGAGGCCAAGACTTAGACTTTCCCTTCTATATTTGCCTTATGAAAGGGGTGGGCTACAACTTCCAAACTTGTTATGGTATTATTGGGCTGCTCAATTGAGGGCTGCAATGTTCTGGTTTGCTTAAGATGCCGATGTGCCTTGGGTACAGGTTGAAATGTTGACTGCGAAAGGATTGACACTTGACAGCTTTTTATATTCAGCACCTCTTAAAGAACTAAAAAAAAGGATAGACAATCCGTTTGTAAAAAATACTATTATGATCTGGCATGAATGTCATAAATATCTTGGTGACTCCCCATCGCTGTCTTGCTTTTCTCCTATCTGGGGTAATGATCATTTCAGCCCAGCCAAAAATGATACGGGGTTTAAACTATGGTTGAATAAGGGCATTGGGAGGGTGATGGATTTGTATGAAGACAATATTCTAATGTCATTTGACAAGCTTGTAGTGAAGTTCCATTTACCTCAAAAATTTTTTTTTAAATATCTGCAAATTAGAAGGTTTTTTTTTTCACACCTGAAGAATTCTGCTCAACTCCCCCCAATGTCCTTATTGGAAACATTCTCCACACAAGATTGTCTATCTAAAGGGCGGATTACCCAATTATATAAGATGCTAATAGAGAATCATAAAGAAAGTGCTGAAAATAAAAGACAAGCGTGGATATATGATTTGAATAAAGATATTTCACTGGAGGATTGGGGTACAGTGTGCTTAAAGGCACAAACGCAAACCTTGAATACTCGGTTGAGACTCTTACAGTATAATTGGATAATGAGAAGCTATATTACCCCTGTAAGATTAAATAAATTTAACCCGAATATCCCTGACCTATGTTTTAAATGTAATAAAATACAAGGTACATTTTTTTCATACTGTGTGGGAATGTGAAGAAGTGCAAAAGTTTTGGGATGGGGTGATTCAGTATGTTTCTCAGTTTACCTCTTCTCCGATTCCTTTATGCCCTGTATTGTGTGTATTAAGTATTTATGGAGACAATTGTTCTTTATCTAGTAAGGAAAGAAAATTAGTGGACTTATGTCTACTACAAGCCAGACGTTCTATTGCCCTATGTTGGAAGAATGCTAATTGCCCTTCCCTTGGACTATGGTTAAAAAATTGTATTTCTAGCTTGGCTCTTGAGAAACTTACATATGTAATAAGGAAAAAATCCTCGGAATTCAATGATATCTGGAAGACATTTTTGAACTTTGTTAAAGAAGGAGATATTGATGAGGCACTAGATGTGTGAAGATATGTAATATAAATATAACAATCAGGATTGTATTTATTTATTTATTTTATTTTATTTGAGGGTGATGGATTTGTATGAAGACAATATTCTAATGTCATTTGACAAGCTTGTAGTGAAGTTCCATTTACCTCGAAAACATTTTTTTAAATATCTGCAAATTAGAAGTTTTATTTTTTCACACCTGAAGAATTCTGCTCAACTCCCCCCCAATGTCCTTATTGGAAACATTCTCCACACAAGATTGTCTATCTAAAGGGCGGATTACCCAATTATATAAGATGCTAATAGAGAATCATAAAGAAAGTGCTGAAAATAAAAGACAAGCGTGGATATATGATTTGAATAAAGATATTTCACTGGAGGATTGGGGTACAGTGTGCTTAAAGGCACAAACGCAAACCTTGAATACTCGGTTGAGACTCTTACAGTATAATTGGATAATGAGAAGCTATATTACCCCTGTAAGATTAAATAAATTTAACCCGAATATCCCTGACCTATGTTTTAAATGTAATAAAATACAAGGTACATTTTTTCATTCTGTGTGGGAATGTGAAGAAGTGCAAAAGTTTTGGGATGGGGTGATTCAGTATGTTTCTCAGTTTACCTCTTCTCCGATTCCTTTATGCCCTGTATTGTGTGTATTAAGTATTTATGGAGACAATTGTTCTTTATCTAGTAAGGAAAGAAAATTAGTGGACTTATGTCTACTACAAGCCAGACGTTCTATTGCCCTATGTTGGAAGAATGCTAATTGCCCTTCCCTTGGACTATGGTTAAAAAATTTAATTTCTAGCTTGGCTCTTGAGAAACTTACATATGTAATAAGGAAAAAATCCTCGGAATTCAATGATATCTGGAAGACATTTTTGAACTTTGTTAAAGAAGGAGATATTGATGAGGCACTAGATGTGTGAAGATATGTAATATAAATATAACAACAATCAGGATTGTATTTATTTATTTTATTTATTTTATTTTATTTATTTTGCCTGCCAAGGCTTTGTGGTTGTGGGGATGGGGAAGAAGGTTTGATCATAAGTGTTCCTTGTTTACTTGTAAACGTTTTGGAAAAGTTAATAAAGATATGTTTAAAAAAAATAAAAAATACAAACGACAAAACCAAAATATACTAAAATTACTTTATTACAGTTGATTTCTTTGTCCAGTAGCCCTCTGCCAACAAAAGGAGTAATTACAAACAAAACATTACATTTGTCCCCTTACGTTTTCATAATTTTTGTATATTTTAATACACTTGTAATTGTTTTTGTTATGAATAGCCATAACAATTTTTCTAATCTCTCCAACATTCAGGGTTTTTTTTTTACAATCTATACATTTTAATACAGGTTATATATGGATTGCTTGGTAATGTTGAAGCAGGAAAACGAGACAACGACCATCAAAAGATAAAGGTTGAAATACTGGTAAACACACTGTACAGATGTACCACCTTTCTTGATTATTATTCATCCTGTTGTTTTCACACTTGTCAAAAGGGTCATTAAAACAAGGATGCTATGAGCTTCCAAAGAAATCTGCTCTTATAAAAGAGCACACCTCTCACCTTTTTTTTTTTTTTGAAAATACTGCATGACCCTGTTTGCGAGAGTAAACTCACATTTTGAGTCTATGGCTGTTCCTCTGGTCCAGTGATTCCATTAGAGTACTGAATGTAATTAAACAATTGGCATGTTATATGTATATCTCATGTTAATTTGTTACATTTGGCCTAAATCTTTAGGACTGGCTCTGCATTGGCTTAGTTGGGTTTAGTTAGTCAGACTGAGATAAGCAACTTCATTAAATCTGCAATCCCATGCATATACCAGAAGTGTGCCAAAATAGTGTTCATAGTTGGTAGTTATTATAGGTAGCACTGATATTGCAAACTGGAATTTCTTTTCCTGGAAAAATATTTGTAAAGCCATTCTGAAATAGGCATGATGGCAGTTATGAAGAGATTTCTCTTTCTTCGAACGAAACAAAATAAAACCCAAACCATTCATCTTTCAGATAATGAAAGTTCACAGCTGGTTCACAGATAACAGAATATGAGTACTGGCACTAATGAATATGGTAATTCATACCTTTGAAAGCAAGGAAAGCAAGAAGCAAAGAGAGGACTATGGAAAGGGATATCCTCTGAATAAGTGTAATCGCAGGGGAAATACATTTTTTTTTTTGGCTTTACTTGACACCTCTGAGAATATGCTTTTGTGTATATATATTTTTTTTCTCTTTTTAAATAATTAATATTAGAAACCAAGTTATTTTTTCTTTTATCTTCACAGTCAAGCAATTAAATTTTAGTCTAGTTTTAACGTGGGTCTTTATATTGATTTTCATTTATTTAAATTTCTAAATATACAATATACACACATTTTCCTATACATCTCACTTAAAGCTTTCTCCTGGCTGTATACCCTTCCACTATAATGTTTTATATGCCATCTGACATTTTTCCATCTTTCAGATAATGAAAGTTCACAGCTGGTTCACAGATAACAGAATATGAGTACTGGCACTAATGAATATGGTAATTCATACCTTTGAAAGCAAGGAAAGCAAGAAGCAAAGAGAGGACTATGGAAAGGGATATCCTCTGAATAAGTGTAATCGCAGGGGAAATAAAATCTTTTTTTGGCTTTACTTGACACCTCTGAGAATATGCTTTTGTGTATATATATTTTTTTTCTCTTTTTAAATAATTAATATTAGAAACCAAGTTATTTTTTCTTTTATCTTCACAGTCAAGCAATTAAATTTTAGTCTAGTTTTAACGTGGGTCTTTATATTGATTTTCATTTATTTAAATTTCTAAATATACAATATACACACATTTTCCTATACATCTCACTTAAAGCTTTCTCCTGGCTGTATACCCTTCCACTATAATGTTTTATATGCCATCTGACATTTTTCGTTGCATTTTTAATCATTCTTTTTCTACATGCTGTGATAAGAGTTCAGTTGGAGGGTGGGCGGCAGTCACTGGAGATCTGGGGTGGGCGTGGAAGAAACAAAGGCACTGCAGGGACGACAGCAGCAGCACCCACCCGCCCAGCAAAAACATTCAGCAGTCTCAAGCTTACCCAACCCAGACCTCCCCACCTATACATATATATTTCTGAAATTGTTTTCATATGAATCAATGTTTCTGAGAAAATTATATGCATTCATCTCCCGCTCTATACAACCGAAACCAGCTGCAAATAAGACCATGATAAAACCCACTGCATAAAGATTTAGAATCTTACCTATGAGAGGTAATGCACAGCATCCATATATTCATTCTTACCCTCACTAACATTTTCAAATCAGTTAAACACACTCTAAAATGCACACTGCATTTTCTCTGAATTCAAAACTTTTTCACATCGTTGCAAAAATGACTTCGGTCATTCTGGATTCTAGCTGAAGTTTGATACAACTGGCCAGAATGTTTTACATTCTTAGACCCTGAACTACAATTGATGCATTTTGTGCTTACCACGTGTATAAAATATGTATTTAGAGGATTAAAGAATGGGTGTAAAAGAAAGGGAAAAAAAGACCACGGTGCCCCTTTGTCCCTTCCCCTATGGCACTTTGGGTTAAGATGGGTGTTGTGGGAGAGCAGCGGGTGGTCTTACGTGAAGGACAAGTGCGAGCCATTGGAAATCTGAGAGGCGATGCTGGCACTCCTGCTCATCCCCTGCTCACTGCGGCCCCCTGTGGTGGCCCGCCGTACAGCCTGGGGACTGCTCCATAGCCCACCACTTCCCCCGCTCGAGCGCTGACTGCCCCCAAACCCGTAGTGACCCCAGGGGGGCGGCCCGCCTGAAGGCAGGCCGTGACCCCAAGGCTGTTGGATAGAGTCACTGTGGCTTGGGTGGTGGTGGTGGCCGTGCTGGCTGCCACTGTGGTGCCCTCCCCAGTGTGACCCCTGGGAGCTTGCACCGTGCTGGGAGCCCCAGCTACTCTGGGCCCCCGGAAAGCTGTGGCTGTGGCCGTCGGATGAGGCCAGGCTGGAGAGCACCATGTTGCTGAAGCCCAGACGCATGCTTTCAGAGTCAAACGCTTCAATCTCCCGGGCCTGCTTCTCTAATAGACTGCGGATTCGTTCTGAGCGCTCATTTTGCAGGGTAACCATTTCCTCTTCAATCTGACCAAAAACCAAAACAGAATCAGGTAACACTCTGATTAAGACATTATATTTTCTAAGCTGCTGTTGGTATAGTTAAGGCTGTAAAATACACCACATAACTTTTGCACAGATTTGAGGTATGGAAGTGTCAGCGCTAGCTGATGGAAGTCAGAACTAGTATAGTATATTTTTATTAGACATATAAGATGTGACTGTATAATATCCTGAGAACTGTATGAATAAAACCAGGAAACTTTAGGCCTTTCTGACTCACACTGTTTGATATGTGTTATTCTGTTCATGGTCCATGATAAACACGCTGCACCAGCCATTGATACAATGTAACGTATGCAGTGTTGGGCAGTAACGCATTACTTAGTAGCGCGTTACTGTAATTTAATTACTTTTTAAGTAACGGAGTAATTTAACGCGTTATAATTTTCAAAATAGTAATTAGAGTATAGTTACAAGCCGAGGTCTCTATATGTTACTGCCGCGTTACATTGCTGACAGAATACAGTGTTTTATAATCTAGAGATTGTAAAAAGGATGTAGCACACGCACTGTCGAGTCAAGTGCCAGTGGATTAGAGACCTGCTCCCGCGAGACCCGACGCAACCGAGTGAGGCGCGGGACAAGATGGGCGAGTGCTGGTGTGGGCGGGTAGACACTCGTGTGTGCGGGATGCGGGGGAATAAAATGATTCACGGGACTCCCGCAAAATAGAAATATCTAAACATGAGAGGTAATGCACAGCATCCATATATTCATTCTTACCCTCACTAACATTTTCAAATCAGTTAAACACACTCTAAAATGCACACTGCATTTTCTCTGAATTCAAAACTTTTTCACATCGTTGCAAAAATGACTTCGGTCATTCTGGATTCTAGCTGAAGTTTGATACAACTGGCCAGAATGTTTTACATTCTTAGACCCTGAACTACAATTGATGCATTTTGTGCTTACCACGTGTATAAAATATGTATTTAGAGGATTAAAGAATGGGTGTAAAAGAAAGGGAAAAAAAGACCACGGTGCCCCTTTGTCCCTTCCCCTATGGCACTTTGGGTTAAGATGGGTGTTGTGGGAGAGCAGCGGGTGGTCTTACGTGAAGGACAAGTGCGAGCCATTGGAAATCTGAGAGGCGATGCTGGCACTCCTGCTCATCCCCTGCTCACTGCGGCCCCCTGTGGTGGCCCGCCGTACAGCCTGGGGACTGCTCCATAGCCCACCACTTCCCCCGCTCGAGCGCTGACTGCCCCCAAACCCGTAGTGACCCCAGGGGGGCGGCCCGCCTGAAGGCAGGCCGTGACCCCAAGGCTGTTGGATAGAGTCACTGTGGCTTGGGTGGTGGTGGTGGCCGTGCTGGCTGCCACTGTGGTGCCCTCCCCAGTGTGACCCCTGGGAGCTTGCACCGTGCTGGGAGCCCCAGCTACTCTGGGCCCCCGGAAAGCTGTGGCTGTGGCCGTCGGATGAGGCCAGGCTGGAGAGCACCATGTTGCTGAAGCCCAGACGCATGCTTTCAGAGTCAAACGCTTCAATCTCCCGGGCCTGCTTCTCTAATAGACTGCGGATTCGTTCTGAGCGCTCATTTTGCAGGGTAACCATTTCCTCTTCAATCTGACCAAAAACCAAAACAGAATCAGGTAACACTCTGATTAAGACATTATATTTTCTAAGCTGCTGTTGGTATAGTTAAGGCTGTAAAATACACCACATAACTTTTGCACAGATTTGAGGTATGGAAGTGTCAGCGCTAGCTGATGGAAGTCAGAACTAGTATAGTATATTTTTATTAGACATATAAGATGTGACTGTATAATATCCTGAGAACTGTATGAATAAAACCAGGAAACTTTAGGCCTTTCTGACTCACACTGTTTGATATGTGTTATTCTGTTCATGGTCCATGATAAACACATTGCACCAGGCATTGATACAATGTAACGTATGCAGTGTTGGGCAGTAACGCATTACTTAGTAGCGCGTTACTGTAATTTAATTACTTTTTAAGTAACGGAGTAATTTAACGCGTTATAATTTTCAAAATAGTAATTAGAGTATAGTTACAAGCCGAGGTCTCTATATGTTACTGCCGCGTTACATTGCTGACAGAATGCAGTGTTTTATAATCTAGAGATTGTAAAAGGGGCCAAAGGGGGGCCAAGTTTGTTGGCAGGGGGGCACTGGCCCCCCAGAACCGCCCCTGTATGCAGAGTTTCTATTTAGGCGTGTTTGCAGCGTTGAGCAATGCAGTGCTGAAATTTGCGTGCTTACGAATCCTCTCATTATAACACACGAATTGTAGACATTATGAAAGATTCATAATGCATATATGTATTGTGTTATAACAGAGATTATAAATGCAGCGCTCTTTGCTGGCATTCTGCCATGCCAAACCATGCACGCAGCATGGCAACTATGTTGCTTTAGTTAAAAATAACAGTGCTCTGTGAATGTTGATGCTTTAATAACAAATATTTATCGGGAGCGTGTATGCTGGGATTTCATAAATTTCATGGAGAAAAAAGTAACGTAACTAGTAATGTAACTAATTACTAATTACTTTTGAAATAAAGTAATCAGAACAGTAACGTGATTACTTTTAAAAGGAGTAATCAGTAATTTAATTATATTTTCAGAGTAACTTGCCCAACACTGAACGTATGTTGGTAGTACGTGCTTCACCCTTAGAAAGTAAACAAGAGGATAGTTAAATAATTATAACAAGAGTTTAAAGATGAAGTCATTGGTTATGAACTGTATAAAAGTGGAAGCTGCGACTGGGTTCTGCAGGCATCTCGCTTTGTTGACTGCTGCAATAGTTTTATCTTTGACAACTCTGGAACTCTGTGACTTGAGTGCTTTTTGCAAAGAAAACAGAGACTTTTTCCACAACACTAGCCTGCAGATATTGGGCATTCAGAGTTGACAGATTTCACAGAAAATTGCATAGTATATGATGGGCACAGACTCTGATTTTTTATCTTCAGACTATGATTCCATCAAGTTGGAGGAGATCAATATTCTGAGCTGATTTCACAATATTATTTTTATTTGTCTTCTAGCAACGAGGCAGATGGTTCTGCATGAGATTGTGTTCAGAACTACTTGAAAGTCTGGTAGTGTGTGACCATCACTCATATTAGCGTATGATAACCAGTTTTTCACTCTAACCATTCACAAAGTCGCCAACTGAATGATGTGTAGTGTTCAGGTTTTGAAAGTTGTGTAGTATATTCCAGCCTTCAGACAAAATACTTGTCAAACTTAAACTTAATTTGTTCACCCTTGTGTCATTCTGAATCTGCATGTATGTTTTTTTGGAACACAAAAGTAGACATTTTTGAGGAATCTACACATTTTTCCAAATTCAAAATTGGAGGGTCAACATAAATTGCAAAACACTTGTTCTTGGGCATGCATTAAGTGAATGTGATGTGTCTTTTTTGAATTTTGGATGTGAAATTAGGCTAAACATCCTTCAATAATTTGAAGATGCTTCAAAGGTCATATTCTACTGAAAAGTAGTTCAAAAACGAGTTAAATGGAACATAAATGACAGAACTTTCATATTTGTGTGAGCTATACCTTTAATTCTTATTCTGGAATGTCAAAAACTCTGAAACTCTTTAAAACAACATGCCTCCCCCTGTGGTTTCAAGTAGTGTGGCTGCTTGGGTTTGTATCAGTTAACATACCTTCTGCTCAAGAAGAGCCCTCCTCAGTGAAACCCTCTGCTCCAGCTCTTTCCTCTCACGATCGTGCTGTGCATCTGTCTGCATCTTGATCTTGCTCTGATAAGCATTCAGCAACTCCAACTCCTGCTGCAGCTGCATCTTTAGCACCTGACATTCGGCCTCCTGTGCCTCATCCAGTCGCAGCTAAGGAGCAAGATGGGAGGCGTAGTTACATTTAGAATTAGTGTGTTAAAGACAAGAGAAGATGAATGGCACATTAAAATTAGGAGAACAGATTTTTGCCTCCTGCATTACTTATCCCACAACTGAATACTGTTTAGTAAGTAACTACATCAACTCCTTCAGAACTTTGTGACTGGTTCAAACTCTTCGATGGCTTTACAGGAAGAGATATACATATGCGTACACCTAACATGGCAGGTCACTCACAGCTTGTGTGGAGAGCATGTCATTGATGGAATGGTCGTACTGCTCAGCAAGGATGGCTAATTTCCGGGTCTGCTCCTCCTTCAGCCTCTTCAGCACAGCCTTGTGGTCAGACTTGGGTGTGGTCTCCAGGAGGTGGTTGCGCAGGGCCTTATACTGCCGTGTCTGGATTTTACACGTGTCCTGGAACTGTTTCTTGATCTGGAGCTCTTTAGACTAAAGAGGAGAATAGACTTACTGATTCTACACTACTAGCTAATGTACGTTACAAAAACAAGCATAGGCTACACACCTTAAGGCTCTTGGGCTGTTGCCGGACCTCCATGACATGTTTGCGGCGTAGCTCTCGCTCTCTGCGTTTGTTGTACTCTAGCTGGTTGGTGAGTTCAGTCTGATGCTGCAAGCGAATCAGCTCTGTACGCATCTTCTGAATGGTGCCCAGCTGCCTCACCTCCAGCTCCTGCATGGATTCATGATGGCGGAGCAGCATGGCATGTTCCAGATCTTTCTGCGTCTGGCGCTTATTTAGCTCCTGGATCAAGAAAATCTGTCGTTATACTTGTTTTCTTTAAAAATAAAAATATAGGAACTAAAAAAAAAAAGTATTTTTTTTATTTAATTTAAAAAATAATAGATTATTGAATTATCAAAACAGTCATTAGCTATGTCTTTGAGCAAAAGTGACGTTACCTCCCGTACAAGGTCTTGCTCTACATTGTGTTTTGCAATGAGGATTCGCCGTTTAAAGCGCCGACATTCCAGCTCCAGGTACTGCCGCTGCCGGCGGAGCAGGTTGGCTTCCTCCTCTGCCTGGTAGTGCTGAAAGTTCTCCTTCTGCTTCAAAAGCCACTCCTGCTTCTCTTTCTTAGGGGTGGACTGGTTCTCATTTAGCTCCTACATGCAGCGTGGGAAACATCAATGGGTTGTAAAGGGAAATACATACATTTTTCTTGCTTTTTTTTGTTTTAGTAATAAAAGGCAAAATGTAACTACATATTTTTATATATTTGTTATATATAAAAATTGTAAAGACCCCTGTGGTGAAAAATCTGGTTTTTGATATTGTTTACATGTTTCTCTGGTGTTTTTATCTTGCTTAAAGATAAACCATGTGCAAATTCATCAGTCAACACCATTGCTGAGGATTTTCTCCTTAAAACTACAGTGTAACAAAGATAGTCTCAAAAACGTGGTTTTAAACTACACCTGTTTCCTACCGTCACAAACGTAACCAATCGCGTCAACTTGTGAGATGAGGCTTTTCATATCTGGGGCCTATACCTTGAAGCTCGTTTAACTGGCTAGCCAGGTAAGTTTTAGTTTAGCTAACTGGGTGTTAGGCACCATGAAAGTGGTTTGGGGTTTGGCTTTCAGCAGTGTTCATCACCATAGTAACTTGTGCTCCACGGTTAAATTGGTGACGGCAGGGAGGCTTTAAATCAATAAACATTCTTTTTTAATTCATTAAGCAAAAAACTATGAATATTACGGTTTTCAACTAGATGATTTTTACTAAACTACATTTTTACTGTATTTTACTTCTTGCTTTAAACATTTTGAATCAACTTAGTAACAATGTTTTCTCTCATCCTCTGGATTGTATATTGTTCATTTGTATAACTGTGTAACTGTCAAATGGCTGAACAATAGAGATACATGACATTATAGCTGTATTGCCTATGCCCATTTCCGGTATTTTTCATTTGTCTTCATTTCATTACACTGTTCAAGCAAAAATAATCTCACAGATCTCAGAGGTCAGTTTAGGTAGAATTATACCAAGATGAAAAACACCATTGGTGAATTCATATATGGGTAAAAAGCCATGCTTGAGCATGTGTGTTTACCTCTTTCAGTTGTTCCTTTCTTAGCTTGTACTCTCGTTTCTGTGACTCCAGGAAGCTACTAAGCTCTTTCTTTTGCTGTGCTTTTTGTAACCGGACATCTGCTCCCTCAGCTCGGAGTCCTGCTCATGTTCCTGCATCTGGCGTGTCACCTGAAAGAAGGGAGAGGAGGAACACAGGGAAATGGAACAAAAGTGAAGAAGAGGAAATAAAAATAATCAAGAGACGTCTTGTGAATTTTGAACATTACAAGAACCTGAGGCTGAGAGTGAACAAAAAATTATTGTGAAGCCATTCACCGTGTCTACACTGAAAGCAACCAATGCCAAGGTTCATAGATTATAAATGAGTAATGTAGTTTTGACGCGTTTGCAGGGTTGTGAAGCATTTCACTACAGAGCCACTGTGACTGGCTCACCAGATAGGCTGTGCGGATGGTGGCAAAGTGCTCGCGGTTGCGATGGTGTTTGCGTTGCGGGGGCTGTGCGGGTGCCGCCTGGGCTTCTGGGGGACGAGGACGCGTTTCAGGATCCTCAGGGTAAACTTCCTCTTCTTCCTAATGGACACAAAAGCAGGAAACATATATTAGGTATCATGAAGTTCAATGTTCACAGTTACTCTCTGATTTGGGTTATGCAGGAAGGCATGAAGGTATCTGAGATCTTTTATCAAGAGATGTGTGAACGTACAGGCTTCAGGTGTATGACCGAACTATTAGACATAACAGTGTGGTCTTTCTCCAGGTCATGGTCACTCTTGTCATCAGCAGCGTCAGGAATGCTGTTCACTGAGCTGCTCTGAGAGCTTGCACTGATTGACATGCTGGGAATGGACTGATTACTGCCCACACTGCTCACTGTGCCCGTGTGACCAGGACCGTGCTCTGGCTCCTAAATACACATACACAAAAAAACAGCAGTTCAGATACTAGGGCTGGCTCGATACCACTTTTTCAGAACTGATCCCGAGCCGATACCAGAAATTCTGAGTATCGGCCGAAACCGCTACTGTTCCGATACAAGCGCAGGTGTTTTTTTTTGTTTTTTTTTTAAATTTTGTTCGAATTTCTATACCTCAATGTGCTGACCTGATCATCACTCTTTTGTGTGTTAAACACAATCTACCACATATAGACAACTTCACTGTAAATAAACAACAACAAATGACTAAATATATAATCATAATCTATAACAAAAATACTACTATATACTAGGTTAGTGGATAATTCAGTAGCAAAAGTTACTCTAGAAAAATCATGAGTGCACAATTTTATAAAATCTAAACATTTAATGAAAAAAAAACATTATTTAGTGTGGAACAAATAAAAGTGAATAAATGTAGGGCTAAATCTGGTAAAATGTTAAACACTGCTCTTTGTATTGTAAAATACATAAATGAAAAATAAGTAATATATTTATATATTAATTAATATACTATAAAATGTAAAGACATTTCTTTTAAATGTATAGCACAGTAATGAGGCAACAACATATGATAGATAAGACAACAAGAAAGGGTATTAATAATGTTTCATTGCGCAAAAGTATTATAACATGAAAGGCTCCTATACGGAGCGGCACAAAGTGCTTTATGCACATCCTGTGCGCAGAATGATGCGCTTGAAGCAACACGGAGTCACAGCGCTCCGCATAGAAAAGTTCAAAGCACAGAGGGAAGAGATATTGATGCGTAGTGTATTATATCTGTACGATAGTTTATTGAGCCTTTTCTTTTAACAGTTTTAAATTTCAGTTACTGTGCACATGAAGAACAATTCATAGTGCTCTCTACTCCAGTGTTGTGATCTAACAGACACCCGGTAGAAAAAAACATGATTTGGAAACAGCACTAAACTCCAGCAAGATAAAGTCCTTTTATGCAAAACCATTGATCTTTATCTACAGATCAAGGATAATAATAGGAACATGGAATAATCTTGAAGAGAGTTTTATCGTCTTGACTGTCATAGCCAAACGCGATACACAGTTTGAATGCTGAATGGAGGATGACAGACAGCCGCAGCGGAGAGAACAGTTTAAGTGAACTTGTATTTAACGACTTAAATATTCATCTGTACTTCACATTGAACTATGGAACGGTCTCAGAACACTTGAAATATAGTGCACGAAAACTTTATGGGGCTTTATAATGTTTTTGTGCCTTTCGTGGGGCTTAATAATAACAAGGAACAGTATACGCAGAATATCGGATTTGGATCGGTCTCGTCTGACCGATACCCGATCCGGCAGAAAATGCCAGTATAGGAGCGATACCGATACGGAGTATCGGATCGGCGCACCCTTATCAGATTCCAACGGTCATAGTGATATAAACAACTCTATTTTGAAAAAATAAATAAATAAGTAAACAGAGTTTCCAGACTTTGAACATTTTGAATGTGTTGATTTCGGGGCCCACTTTATATATATGAGCCAGTCAATATTAAAACACTGGAACTAGGTAAGGCTCGAGATCTGACCTCATCTCCCTCCTGGGTCTCAGTGGTCGGCCCATTGTGCGCCTCCTGAAAGAGGATCTTCTTCATCTTGCGGTACTGCAGGTTGTCCAGCTCTCGGACCGCATCTTTTGTCCGCAAAATTAAGTCTATCAGAACAGATTCTGGCCTCTCTCGCAGGACGAAGGCATGCTATGGTTTTAGTAAAGAGTGCAGAAAATAAGGCAGTTGTAAATATTCAGGTGGAATATTAATATGATTAAGAAACAAAAAAGTTATTTAATTTAAATGTTGATAATTTAGTGCAAAGTAAACACCTGCAACAGATCCTCAGAGTGTGGTCTGTCTTGAGGGATTTTCTGGAGGCAGGAGTCAACAAAATTTCTAAAATAATCCGTCCTGATGAAAGAAAATGATACAGCATGTAAATCAACTAATGACTGCTCATTAATGCAGAAATGCCTCAATATTTTTCATAATATACATCTTCATGTATTTGTTCTAAATTGACTTAAATCGGCCATTTAAAGTGACTTCAATAGGGTTTCTGCAGGTTTGATGAAGGTTAATTTAAGAATTTTTAAGACCTTTTTAAGATCAAGTAAAGAAAATGTAAGCAATAAATTAAAGGATCATAATATGTAATGTTGTTCTCTAAATTCTAGGAACCACACAATGAGTTGTATTAGCAACACTTTAAAGATTGAAGAAAATACAGCTTTCTACCAATCTCCATTACTTTTTAATGAATTTTGCAAAAATAAAATAAAATAGCTTAAAGGTGGGGTAAGTGATTTCTGGTAGCCAATGTTGATATTTCAAATCACCAAAGCAAACACGCCCCTACCCCAAAAGGGTCTCGCCCCTATTTTGATAGCTCCGCCCCACACATACCCAACACACGCAACAATTAGTTCTGTGAAACAAAGCAAAACATGTTACACCGTGTCTACACCGGACGCGAGCAGCGCTGCGCGACAAAATACTATAGAAAAAATATACTCATAAATACTCAAAAATACTCATAATCAGTGATGCTGTCTACACCATAGATATATATACATATCTATGGTCTACACTGGATGCGGCGCGGCGCAGCGCGACACGACAAATCCCCGACAGAAAACTGCTGCTGCGTTCGATTTATGACGTGTTGACACAAATTTCAAATGATTTTCAACGGTTGCTTTATTGCGTCCAGTGTAAACAGACTTTAGCTGTTTAGCTGTTGCGGCGCGACAACTGTCACGTCCAGTGTAGACACGGTGTTACTCACCTATCGAGAAGAAACACATCAACCTCGGCGTCCGATCGCAGGCCTTCCGCTCCTCGAGTTCTCTCCAGCGCTGGAAAGCTGATCCGATATTTACACGGGTCCTACTTCTTGCCTTATCGTAAGCCTTCTCTTGTTCTGCAGACATTTTCCTCTTTTGTTTTTATCCACCATCTCTATCTTTCTGTCGTTGCTCGGCTCGGCTAATGTCCGTTCTGTGCACTGAGCGCTCTCTCCTCCACATCATGAGTAGACACGCCCCTTACTACTGATTGGCTACAAGTTTGTTTTGGTACTCGGCCCGACTCAGTTTTCTAAAGCGTTTTTGAAAAAATACATACCCCACCTTTAAGGCTTGAATACTTCTGCTCCAATCACTAGAATATGAAAAAATAACCTTTACCTTCATAATACAAAAAAAGTGATGTTCTTCCCCAGTATTTTTGTCTTATTTTTCAAATGTCTAAAGACTCTTAAATCAAGATACATTTACTGAAGAAACAAAAGGGAAAATACATTTTCATACCCTATTTACAGATTTTTGTTCGTTTTCTAACACAATTTTCAATTTCTCAGAAAACATTCCAGTTTTAGAAATGCATGCAACATTCAATTACATTCATCAGTTTAATTACTTTAACAGTTTAAGACTTTCTGCTCTGATTTCAGACCTTTTTAATGCCTTAACTTGTGGAAAGGTGAATTAAGACTTTTTAAGACCTTTTTAAGGCCCCGATCAGACAATGCGTTTTTCAGGTTTGTAAAGCGAGGCGCACCGCACTGCCTTGTTTTGGTTGACTTTTTTTTTAATTTAGAAAAGAGCAGTGTGCTACGTTTTTTTTGTTGTTGTTGTTCTTATACGCAATGCCCAAATCAGCGGTCCTGTCAGTCTAATCAAGGATTTTAGTGAAAGTGAAAAGTGAAGTGACGTGTGGCCAAGTATGGTGACCCGTATTCAGAATTTGTGCTCTGCATTTAACCCATCCAAGTGCGCACACACACAGTAGTGAACACACACTCGGAGCAGTGGGCAGCCATATTGCTGCGGCACCCGGAGAGCAGTTGGGGGTTCAGTGCCTTGCTCAAGGGTCTCACCTCAGTCGTGGTATTGAGAATGGAAGAGAGTGCTGGTTATTCACTCCCCCCACCGACAATTCCTGCCGAACCTGAGACTCAAACCCGCAAACTTCACGTTACAAGTCCGACTCTCTAACCATTAGGCCACAAGCGAGCGCTCTAAAATCTTTGGTTTGCTGTTAAGTAAACTGTCATATTAGCAGAAACTTTTAAAAAAAACACAAGTTTCTCCTCCATTATTCAGGACATTTCCTGACATTCCAAGCAACTGTAAACTTCTGTCACCACAACGGAAGGCCCACCTCTCCATTCATTCGATTGGACAATGGACAATGACGTCGGACGCTTTTCTGCTCAGTTGATTTTTTTTTTCAACTTCAGTTGCTCAGAGTGCTCCTACAAAAATGTAAGGTGCAACAGGCTGCTAAAACACGAGGCGCCCGGGGCGCATAAACAGCACGCAAAACACTCACTGCCAATAGAAAACAATTTTAAAAAGGCTCCTCTTACTGCAAAAAACACATTCTGTCTGATTCTAGCCTAAGACCTACAAGAACGTTGCTTCAATTAGAAGAACCTTCATTTCAGCCAAACATACATTGGTTGTAAAGTAGATTTAACTAAATTAATATTTAATTATCTGCATTTATATGCACCAAATACACAGCAATATTTACCTAGAAATATTTTTACAAAAACTATTTAATATCTGGAAAATGCCACTTTTTATATTTTATTTTGAACTATTTTAACTTATTTTAAACTTCTCTAATGCCATTTTTGCTACTGAAGTTTAAATCAGAAACTTTATTAAAACGGTTTTCTTAATGGCTTGCATACTTGCTATTCGCATGAAAAATAGTCAATTAAAATACACACACAAAATAATCACCACAATATTTGATTTACTACCTAGCCCTAATGCAAACAGCTATTTTTGTGTATATATTAGTGGACTCACCATTCACTTGATTGCAGTGTAGGGCTCTCATTCTGCGCTATGTGGTATAAGGCACTCATCGCATTCATGTTAAACAGAGGAGGTTTCCTTTCCGCTACAGCAAAAGGGAGAAGAAAAAGTAAGACTGACTTTCACAACATGAAAGATGCACAATTCAATTTACAATGAGCAGCACTTCTTTGTCACCTAGTTCTATGCAGGTGATCCCAAGAGACCAGATGTCAACCTTTCCATCATACTGTCCCTCGTCCATGGCTAAAATCACTTCAGGGGCCATCCTGAGAGGAGGTGGCCATGTTAGTAACCAGGCTGTGTGAATGGAATCATTATTACTCAGAGATAACCAGTGTGCTCACCAATATGGTGTCCCCACAAAAGAGTTGGCTGGAGAGGCAATGGAGGCAGAACCAAAATCTGCCAGTTTGACTCGTCCAGGCTCGGTCAGCAGGATGTTCCCAGCTTTGATATCCCTAAGTGAAGAATGACATGCATAACAGTCAAAATTAGAGGTAGTTTCCCTCGATTACACAGGCAGTGCTGTCTGAAGAATAGTTAAATATCTGTGTGACTTTGCAATTATAAGTATTTTTGAATTAATTAAAATGAATTGGCTCGTAAGAGTCGTTGAATTGGAATACAGTGACCTGTATGTAGGGTTGCCAACCGTTCCGTATAATACGGAATCGTCCCGTATTTAAGGCATCAAAAAAGCATTCAAGTTTGGGTGAATGCAAATTGGGTGATTATTGATCATAAGCAAGTGTGCCGCACAAGTGAAGCCAAAACGTTTCGATCACCCCCAGGTGGTTGGTCCCAGTATAGGTCATAAACCCCGCCCTCTTCATGTAATCTAATTGGACGTGAGACAAACTAAATAATAAAGAATTTAAAAGGAATTTTGGTTTTAGTTAGTTATGTGATGCTATAAAAACGGGAATGTGACGTCATGATTGACAGCTGAGATTGACAGCTTCTCTGAGCAAACTGAGGCACCAACTAACTTTTTCGGGATCTTCAGGAGGAGATTGGAGTTGCATTTACCTTATTTTAACACAAGCCTCTTGTACGGCAAGCAGCAGACAAAAATTGGAGCAGTCAGGCTAATTAAAAAAGGGTCAGGGGCGTGTGTTTGCGATCGACTCTGCGGGAGTGTGGGCAGGACGCGGCTCAATTCGCTCACTACTGCACAGACTCGGGTCCCAAGTTCACTACTGCGCAGACTCTGTTCCCAAATCAGCGCAATATGTCCGCGCCCTATTGGGACATTGGCTGCTTCACTTTTCTTCAATGGAACATTCAGCAAGGCAGGAAAACATGCAATAAACCTGAGAGAAGACGTCTTTCACTATTGTAAGTTAATGTTGTTAAAAAGAGAAGAAAAAAAGGCACATTTTTAACATTTTAACTTAGTGTATTCTTAAAATTGGACCTCATTATTGAAGCACAAATTTAAGAACCAAAAGCAGCCCATACTCTGAGTCTCTAAGTTCTCTTTAATTAAAAAAATATGCATTTTCATTCATTCATAGGGTTTATGGTGGCAATAACATTTTTTAGTTCAAAATTTTGCCATTGTTTTTAAAAAATGCTTTATTGACTTGACATTTCAGACCTTCAAATTTTATGCCATATAGCCATGTATGTAGACTATGTAATTTCACAGTATATCCACTTCTTAAATTACTACACCACTTGTGCAGTCACAATTCTATAATGGTACAAATTACTCAGGCCGATGGTTTGTGTGTGGTTTGTGTGTAACGCGTGTGCCATTTTTTTTTTTTAATGTATGACATTAAAATTCTTTATAGAGTAATTGTACATAAATAGGTTAAGCAAAAAGTGATTATTTTTGAGAACCTTTTATACATATACTTAAAGGTGCAGTAGGAGACCTTGGAAAATGCTAACTTTAGCCTGATAGCACTGAAAGTGAACGTCCCACCCTCCCTGCAATCGCCATCCAAGGCCACGCCCCCTGAACGCATTTACGCTCACAGACCAGAACACCAGAGACAACATTACAATAGGCTATATCAGCGGTTCCCAATTCCAGCGCCCTCCTGCTCTGCACATTTCATATGTATCTCTTATCACGTGCGACGTTTGTTCTATTCGACCGTGAGTGCCCTGGGAAGTGTACATCACCAGATATTCCGCCATGATTCCAGTTCGAAGCGAGCATATGTGTTCCATACAAAGGGCATTAAAGTGTGCGAGACGTGAATTTAAATAGTATTTATTTACAGAGACTTCAAAGAGAAAGGAAAAATTTAAATCGCATCATATGACCCCTTTAATGATTGCTATCCGGATGTGAAGAGACTTTCAACCAGCATAACAAAAAATGTTTCTGAAGACAATCACCTATTGCACCTTTAACTGCAGACACGGAAATGACATACACTTGTGGTATAGTACAAATATTTTAGTTTCCCTTATTCTGTCCCTTATTTTCCTATAACGAATCACAATTGTTCCTTATTTTTCCTTTCTGAAGTTGGCAACCCTACCTGTATGTTTGTTGTCCCCTGCATTTAATTCAGTGCAACCTTACAACTAAAGCTAAAACAACTTCCTTTGGCACTACACTGTGCCATAACTGAATAAGTGCAGGAAACCTTGTCAGAGTATACAAAGTGTTCTGCTACAAGAATGCAAACGTTCAAAAACAGTTAGCAGAACCAGTGTCATGAAATTCATTTGGTTCCAGTGGAACTGGTTCTCTATTCCTAACACCACTTAATGAACAAGTACTCACTTTGATCATCAAAAAGAAAAACCCACAAACCTGTGAATCATGTTATGGGAATGAAGGTATGCAAGGCCCTGCAAAGCACCATGGGTAACTGCTGCAATCTCAATTTCCTGAAGGGGCTTCTTGTGAACTAAGCAAAAGCGGTAAAGGTGAATGTTCTTCAAACTGACAATCATTTACAGTTACATTAATGCATTTGACAGAAACTTTCATCCAAAGTGGCACACACTGCATTCAAGGAACTCATTTTTTCAGCTCATGCATTCCATGGGAATCAAACCCATTACTTGGTGTTGCTAGCGACATGTTCTACTGTTTAAAAATAATACACCTAAATATTAAAGCTATGCTTTGATTATAACTAAAGTATGAAAATAAATAAGCAAAACCCATATTTTGGATGTAATACTGATAATGCTTCCAAATGAAACTAAATGTTTTGTATCTTACCTTCAAGGAGGTCAGAGGCAGAGCCCAAACAGTACTCCATGACAAGCTGAAGAGGGGAAAAAAAGATGAAATGGTTATTGTGTTTATATACTCATTAACATGTTATGCCAAAGAGTGAGAGTGAAAATTAAGAATTTAGAAACGAAAGAGAAAGATCTTACCCATGCTGTGTGTTCCCGCAGATAGCATCCTTTATACTCTATGCTGTTTGGGTGTTGTATTCTCTGGAGGAACTTGACTTCCTTAATGATATCCTGCCATTTCTAAGTAAAGACAAACAAGCATTAAATCAGCCAGAAAAGACTACAATGAATTCCAATTTTCCACCAGATCACTGCATCCACTACTGACGTGAGCAGACTGGACATACTGACTTACTAGTACAGCTCCTGAAAAGGAAAGTCAGTCCTAAAAGCTTCTGACGGATTCTTTGTAGAGATTACGTGTAATCCGATTACTGCTAATCTGAAACTACAAAGGAAACGCTGCCACCAGCAAAAGTATGAATGGCCGTGGTGCTTCGCTTCAATCTGTGGCGTTAAACAAGACTTAATGTGACTTCAGCAATTGACTTTAATTTGCTTAATTTTACTATGCCAAGTCACTATTTAAGAGCCAAGCCACAGTTGTTTGTGAATGTGAAAAAGTCAAGTCCATGGGACAAGAGTAATATAATGCAATCACTGTGCCCACTAGGGCTGTCAAAAAAAAATTTGAATTTCGAATATTCGTCGAATTTAAAACAAAAATCCACATTCGAATGCAAAAACGTTGCATTCGAATTTTAGGTGTGTTAAGGAGGCAGCCTTATCAGCGGCGCACGAGATGCGATGACGATGTATCTTATGCTTTTAATGATGCGCCCTCTTGTGGCCTCAGGTGAGAAGCCAAAAGCTCTTCTTCACCCTAACTGAAATTATGCATTTTAAATTAGAATATAATTCGAATTTTGATAATATTTAAGTACAAAATTCGAATTTAGTTTTTCAGCCATTTTGACAGCCCTAGTGCCCACCCTCAGAAGGAAAAGCTGAATCCACAACTAAACTGTTGCATGACTGTATGTAATGACTGTGGAATGTAGGAAAACTGACCTCATTAGACTGTTTCCCACTGTAGGACATCTTCTTGATGGCCACCACCTCTGCGGTCCGCACATCCCGTGCCTGAGCAAGATTTGCATCAGATTTCACAATTTAGTCTCCCAAACCTCTTATTATGTTCTGTAGCATGCATCAAAATTATGAATCCTATTCTACACACTGCAACATTTGATACATACAAAATACACTGCGCCGAAGCTGCCATGACCGATCTCACGGAGGTCTGTGAAGAGCTTCTCGGGGTCCTCTCTGAAGAACAGGTCTGCGATCTCGGGGTCCTTCAGGCTCCCTGCCCGGCTGGTGGAGGGCATGCTGCGAGCCGGAGGACGCACCGTGCTCGCAGGGGACTATCTGGCCGTGCGACTGCGACACGTAAGGCCCCGCCGGTTACTCATCTGCCAGAGGGAGGCAGTGTACACACAGAGACCTGAGGGGGAACAAACAAACAAATATATGACCCTGGACCACAAAACCAGTCATAAAGGTAAATTTTTCGAAATTGAGATTTATACATCATCTGAAAGCTGAATGAATAAGCTTTCCATTGATGTATGGTTTGTTATGGACAATAGGACTATATAGGACAATATTTGGCCGAGATACGACTATTTGAAAATCTGGAATCTGAGGGTACAAAAAAAATCAAAATATTGAGAAAATCGCCTTTAAAGTTGTCCAATTTGTGACCCTGGACCACAAAACCAGTCATAAGGGTCAATTTTTTGAAATTGAGATTTATGCATCATCTGAAAGCTGAATGAATAAGCTTTCCATTGATGTATGGTTTGTTATGGACAATAGGACTATATAGGACAATATTTGGCCGAGATACGACTATTTGAAAATCTGGAATCTGAGGGTACAAAAAAAATCAAAATATTGAGAAAATCGCCTTTAAAGTTGTCCAAATGACGTTCTTAGCAATGCATATTACTAATAAAAAATTAACTTTTGATATATTTACAGTAGGAAATTTACAAAATATATTTATGGAACATGATCTTTACTTAATGTCCAAATGATTTTTGGCATAAAAGAAAAATCAATAATTTTGACCGATACAATGTATTTTTGGCTATTGCTACAAATATACCACAGTGACTTAAGACTGGTTTTGTGGTCCAGGGTCAGTATGTCAACATATGTAATAGGGCTGTCACTGTATCATAATTTCACTACACTATTATTGTGGGCAAAATAAATCACAATAACAATATTATTGTGATGTCCGGCTTTCTGCAGCTTGGAGTGTTCTCGGGTACTTTTTTTTTTTTGCAGGAGTGGCCCTTTGTAACTTGAATGTGTAAGGCTTCCAGTGTCATCCGCATCTAATTATTTTTAGCTATACAAATAAGGGTTGGGCCGATAAACAATGCCATCGTCCATCGCTGATGGCTGACAGACATCAGGATGTTAATCACACTATGTAGTGCAATGCATGCTTTCAATTTCCGCGCAGTTACTTCAAATAATTATTAAATGTTTTTTTCTGATTAGGTAATAACATAATATTAACATAACATAATAAAGTTGTTCCGATCATAATACAAATTACATTCAAAACAGTTCAATGAACACAATTTAAACAGTAAAGATTTTATTATGCAAAAAACGTCTAACAAATTATAGGCTAGACGTTTTACACAAACCAAACGAAGCATACAAAAACATCAACAAAATTCTAAATAATTTAAATTAAATAGATTAGAACTTTGATCGTGGGTGTTGGATTATAAATATATTACAATAAAATTTAAATATCCTAATAATAATTAAATTTAATGTTTTAATCCTCTGACGTCTGCTCCGCATCGCTCTTTAGGCCCGGGTATAATTCACTTTCTGCGTTCTGTTCCTTCTCCCGCACAGCTTTCAATGTATACTCAATTGTGGATGAGTGGAGATAGACAAGCTTGACACGTGCAGTATAACCAACTTGACTTGCTCCGTCTCAGCATTCACCTTGCACCTGCGCTATTGTTTGTTATTCTTATAGTTATTAACCTGTAAAAGCTAATGAATCAGAAGTTATAAAATAAGGTGGACACCGCCATCTACTTTGTTGGAGTGTCAAACAGATTGTTACTGGCACTGTATTATTTACAAAATTATCATATGTGTAGCATTTGAGGCTTTGAACTTACAGCCTTTCAATGACCTGCCCAGTTCTTTACTTTCCTTTTACAAACTTGTAGGTGGAGCACAGAGTTGCCAATGTAAAATGAGCTAGATGGGTGTCTGTGGTTCCTGAACAGGAACAGACCAAGAGGCCATAGAAACTGTTTTACCTTCAGATACTGATTCTACACAATGACCTAACCTTTGTTTACAGGCTGTAAATAAAGTAAATGTAAGTAAGTATGACAGCTGGTGAGCTCCCAGCTTTACAAACTTGTAGGTGGAGCACAGAGTTGCCAATGTAAAATGAGCTGTCTGTGTTTGTGTCTGTGTTTATGTCTGTGGTTCCTGAACAGGAACAGACCAAGAGGCCATAGAAACTGTTTTACCTTCAGATACTGATTCTACACAATGACCTAACCTTTGTTTACAGGCTGTAAATAAAGTAAATGTAAGTAAGTATGACAGCTGGTGAGCTCCCAGCTTTCACATTGACCTGCTCTGCTGCATTCTTATTACCTCGTCAGGCTCATTCAGGTTGGGAGGGAACTGAAGCAATGGGTTGAATAATAGTCAAACTCTGGGCGTATTCACAAACCATTAGAGCTGATTAGCTGGATGAATAAAAGACCAATTGTGGGTAGGTTACCCCTTTTCCATTCAAATGGAATTTCCACTGACTTGAGAGCCAAAGCGATGATATAACTGACTATGTTCCTACATAACACTTGTGCCATGTTTATCTGTATGACTAGGGAGGTTATAAGTCTTTATGCCATGAAAAAGCTGCTTTTGATGCAAGTCAGACATTAATAATAAATAATATGCAGTACTTAATTCAGCAATAAAGTGGCTGGAGCTACTGGGTACTGTGATGCATCATTTCCATTTCCATATTTCCGGTCCAAGCAGCCTTGATTATAATAAGAAAGATCTAGTTTTGCCTTGTGTCAGTTGTTGTTACGTTAAAAACTTTACTTGGTGTTGACTAGGGATGGGCATTCCAAGCAAAAATAATATTCGAAAATCGCACCCCTCCCCCGCATGCACACACAAACACCTATAAACTGAGAGAGACGAAGAGAGATGGGATTCACAGTACTTGGCAGTACTTACCACAACTTTTACAAGATTAGATGTTTGTCAGTGGTGCTCAGGATCTGCAAATCATTCGCCATCATCCTATCGGTCATCTCTCCTTACTCTGTTTATGTGGTAAGTGAAATGTTAAGTACTGTAATGTAACAGGCTACCGTTAGCAAGCGGCTAACCATGTCCCTTTAGTGGCCTCGTAGAACGTGTTATTTGTTTTCCGCACCTTTTTGAATACGGATTCTGCCACACCTCTAACCCAGTCGGGGGCGTTTGTGGTCCACACAGAACTCTTATTTGACATCGTCCCAAGTTACTGTAAGCATTATATGCTACGCAAGTCTTTTTTTATGCAACGCAAGTCTACAGTGTGCGCGTGAGACAATGTGTTCTTCTGTCGTCTTTGACAGCTTTTACGTGCGTTATTGGCAGCGCCACCCCCTGCTTACATGAACGCGTCACCACCGCATCAGCACGGAAAAAATGGGGAGATTTTTTAAGACAATAATCGCACAACCTATTCGATATTCTATAATTAAATCAACTAATCGAATATTCGAAAATCGTGACCCATCCCAAGTGTTGACATTATACCACCCTTAGAAGCCTGTGATGTTATATGTTCCTGGTAGAGACCAGCAAATTTGTCCAGTGCACAACCTATTTTACAGGTGGAAATGTGTGTAATGGGTACAGATTTGGCATAACACCCATTTTGCTGATACCTAATATGTTGCTCCAAAACAAATATACTTCAGAATGTCCATTGTGCGGTCAATAACAACCACTTGCCTTTCCACGGTCCTTTATCACTCCTGCGGTGACTGCATTAGTCAAGGCCTCTGTGAATAAACAACAGATTTAGACCTTCAAAATGTGTTCCTTAGACATGTGATAAAGGAAAGCTCGAGTCACAAGACAGGCCGTGGAGAGCAACCACCAAATGCTCAACGTTATGACATGCTGGGATTTTTATCTGTCTCCTCGGAGAAAGGTGCTCAGATCAGTAGATTTGTACATTTTCTGAAGACAACGTTGGGGGCCGTTCCTACAGAACATGTTTTTGAATTCCAATGCACTGCTTTTCTATTGTTTTCAGCATTTTAAAAACACAGCGCAGTTTATTTAAAAAAGTGTCTCTAGATCTTTCAGTTTTTTCATTCTACTGTCCTGCCTCTCACATTTTTAAACACAAAAACATTCAGTGTGAATGCCCCTTAAGACTGGAATACACTACACAACATTTGACCAGATTTTATCCCTGATTTGAAATCTGGAGGAATTGACGCTAGTTGCCAAAGTCAGAGCCAGTCTGCAGATTTTGGGTAGTCGGGAGTTGACAGATTTCAGATTAAAAATCACGTAAAGTATGATAGGCACAGACTTTTTTAGCTTTAGACTGATTCCATCCAGTCAGCGGAGATCAAACATGTTTAAAAATTTCTGAACTTATTTTTCATTTGTCATGCGTCTCCTTGAGTTTGTTGTTTTCGGAATTACTTGAAAGTCTGGTGATGTGTAAACCTCACTCATTTAGTGTATGATGCCCTGTTTGTCTCTGTAACCATTTGCTAAGTCATTAAGTGTGTAATACCTAGTATTTTAAAATCTGTTCAGATTTTATAAGTCGTGTACTGTAATCAGTAATTGTGCTTGCCCATACAAAAGTAATTGCCACAATTCCAGGGTGTTGTTGTGGGTGGTTGCAAGGCCCAGAGCATTGCTATACAGTTTGTAAGGTATTTTAAATGGCTTTTATGTGGTTGCTAGGGTGGTCTTCGAAGTTGTTTGCTGGCAGTCAAAAGAGGATACCCTCTGTAGACATTCTCGTCCCAAGATACGGACCCCTCTTTTTAGTGCAAGTCTATAGGATTTTCAAATTATCAAAGTTTGGGTGGTTTGGGTTGGGGGAGGATTCATCCCACAAATTAGAATTAACCTCATAAGAGAAAGTACTTCAACGTAAAAACTAGGGATGTCAATTTTCGATCATTTTCATGATCGATCGCAGTTTAAATTAACGATCAATTAATCCATTAATCGTTAACCTTAATACTGCAAAATGCGTCTATTGCAGTGGCATATAGTCATCGGCATGACATTAGGGCTGGTCCGAATCCCCTTTTTTGAGCTTCGGAGGGAGGGGGCTGAACATATTCTTCTCTCTAATAAAGGCAGGAATCTCTTTGTGTCTGTCTGGGTGTTTGCATTTTTTATTATGTCAAGAATAGGGTTGTGACGGTGAGGAAATTTTCCCACAGGTTAATCGACGTGTGACTGACCGGATAATACCGGTATCACCGTGGGGGCAGGGGCGTTCCCTCTTTTCCTCGCTTTCCTTCACTTTTAAATAGCTTGTAAAA
>NW_015663508.1:353604-354097 GCF_001515625.1 Sinocyclocheilus rhinocerous
AATTAAATCTGATCTGTGATGCAACTGTCGTTCAACTGCATTGAGCAGCCGCGTTCAGTTTTTAATTGTAGTGTCCGTTCTTTTACTGAACTAAATTATTTTTATTACTATAAAAAAATCAAAACGACGGTGGGGGGCAAGTGACGTAACCGGTGTTGCGGCTTAACAACGTTATCACCGTCAGCACCGTCTATCACGGCAAGCCTAGTCGAGAACCGTTCATCCATTCGACTTCACGCGTGGTGGGTGTGTTGCTGCAGACCCAAGGGAGTGCAGTGTCGCATTTTGGTGCAATATGGACATGCGACACGTTCAGAATTAATAAACTTTTAATAACCTACAGAACAGCGCGGGCAGGGCTTATATGGTACAAGAACAGACACTGCACTAGTGATACAAAACACACAGGTCTGTTAAGAGCAATACTTTTAATATAGACAAATTATTATTAGGCTGGGCTACTGTACGTTTTTTTATGACTGCCGTATTCGCA
>NW_015663508.1:354249-356613 GCF_001515625.1 Sinocyclocheilus rhinocerous
TTACTGATTAACATGGCGGATAAAAGCAGCTCGTTTTTTTACACCAACAATATACTATAGGCGTACTACTTTCAGAACTTTTACAGATTTTTCAAACTTGATGTGCTGTTGTGGTAGGCCAGTTTCAAATAGCATATTTGGCACACTGCCTTTGTCTTGTCCTCACTCAATTTAAAGTGCTCCCAAACAGCTGAGGTCTTAGGCATTTTTGTCTTCTCTTCCAGATTAACTGAATCATGACATTCATGACGTTGACTCATGGGCAATTCATATTCAAGCGCGAATGAGAACCATTTCGCGGGGGATGCCAGGTGTTCAAAAAAAAAAAAAAAAGAATATTTGAATCTCAAAATTGAAAATCAAATGCCAACCCACCGAACGAATATTCGAATAATGGAATATTCTGGTCCAGCCCTACATGACATGTGCATATGCTACTCAAATCGGGGTTTTTAGTCTAAATAAAAGGCTGGTAGTAGGATTGTAAAATGAATAGATGTGATTATGATACCATAAATAAACGCCATTTAAAATAAAATGATCCCAAACTAGGGATGCACGATATTATCGGACTGATATCAGAATCGGCCGATAATGGCTTTAAATGTAAATATCGGCATCGGCCCGATATGAAAAATTATGCCGATATGTCTTGCCGATAAGAGGAATGCGTTAACTCACATGTGCTCAGGGTGTGCTAGCGATTAGATCACGTCAACAGTGTGATTAGATCCGGTCAGCACTGTGGCTCATTCTTGAAGCAAGGTTTTGTCTGAATGATGCATTAGATTGACTGTTTGGATCGCTGCATTTAATCTAAGAAAGCAGGTACAGAATGATGGGTTCGGTGTGTGATAGAGTAAACAGTAATAGCACGTGCAGCAGCAGCGGCAGCAGTGACAGCCTCCCCTAGGTCCTAACGCCCGCTTAGTAAGGAGTTTTAATCTGTAGGGGGCACTGTTGACCCACTTCTAATTAAATTAAAAGTAAAATAGCCTACACAAATAACATTTAAGACTGTGTTTCTGATTAAATAAAGCAGTAATTGATGTCATAAAATAATGAGTATGTTTTGATTTAAAGGTCAGAAGCTATAGCTTACATGAAAAAAAAATCACAAACATGACACTTGTAAATTAAATAATTTTATATATACTGATTTATTCATTAATGTGTAATATGTTTGTTTTCTTTTAATCATAAGCTCTAAAAGATTTTCAGAATTTTTACAACTCTTTTGCTTTAGACCATCTACAAATGTTAAATCTTAAAATAAAATGTTAGGGTTAACCTTGTATCTTTCTGGGGGGAAAAAATGCAGCGATTGATAGTTTATTTATAGTTCTGTCATGACAACTCTCGGAGGGATCGGAATGGTAATGTACATGACAATGTTAATGCATTTGGTCTTGGCGGAATAGATCTGCTACGCTGCTGCTGCGGCAGAGCAAGTACCGAGACTTGCTACTGCCAATACATCCACAACATGCTGCTGTGAGTATGTAAGAAATATTGCTGCTGCAAATATAACATACATGAAATAATCCCCCACAAAGCAGGAGACATAGAAGGGACGATACAAGCCAAAACAAGAACAAAACACCCCCCAACAAGCAGATCTATCGCCAAGACATATGTACTGCTGCTGCTCCGAAGAGCCATGTGAACCGCATGTATTACTATCTATGTGTGCCTGGGCTACCACGCCATCTGGCTTAATGCTAGTGGCCTATGACTATGTGAGCCTGGGCAACCACGCCGACTGGCTTAACTCTAATTAGATGCGCACTATGTGTAATGTTTAATTAACAAAATGGATATACTAGGGGTGTAAGAAAATATCGATACACATGAGTATCGCAATATTATGTTTGGCGATACTGTATCGATTCTCAAAAACGGAATATCGATATTTTTAAAAAAAAAAAATTCATACAAGATTCATGGCAGTTGTTTCGTTTTGAGTTTATATCCCGACCGCTAGATAGCAGTCTTCATCTGGCACGCCACTATAGCATTGGCTACCACGTCGACCGGCTTAACACTAGTGGCCTATGACTATGTGAGCCTTGGCTACCACGCCGACCGGCTTAACAATACTGGCCTATGGCTATGTGAGCCTTGGCTACCACGCCGACTGGCTTAACAATAGTGGGCTATGACTATGTGAGCCAGGGCCGACTGGCTTAACTCTAATTAGACGCGCAATATGTGTAATGTTTAATTAACAAAATGGATATACTAGGGGTGTAAGAAAATATCGATACACATGAGTATCGCAATATTATGTTTGGCGATACTGTATCGATTCTCAAAAACGGAATATCGATATTTAAAAAAAAAAAAAATTCATACAAAATTCAT
>NW_015663508.1:356884-357651 GCF_001515625.1 Sinocyclocheilus rhinocerous
GGCAGTTGTTTCGTTTTGAGTTTATATCCCGACCGCTAGATAGCAGTCTTCATCTGGCACGCCACTAATGTTAGCGTTAATATAGTTCGCTGTTGGTGTACAAAGCTGAAGTGTGGCGTCATTTGGGCCTTTAACGTTAACGTATTTAACACGCGGGCGGCTCCTCGGTTCTGACGTTTGCCGCGTCCCGTGTGAACAGCCTTCGCGCGGGGCATGGCGGGCAGTAGGGTCGCCGCGCAGCTGCAGCGCTCTCTCTCGTGGTGGGGGTGTTTTGTGCAGTTGGGGTGGTGCTCGCGTCACGGTCTCGGCGATTCCACGCGGAACATAAATACAAACTGAAAAACCTGTGAAATCCAAGTGGAAAGGTTCTGAGAATGTTTAAAGTGCCCCTATTATGGATTTTTGAAAATTACCTTTCATGCAGTGTGTAACACTGCTCTAAGTGAATGAAAACATCCTGGAAAGTTTTAAATCTGAAAGTGCACCGTGTATAAAGTTATTGACTCTCAAATGAAAGAGTCGACTCTGAATCACTGAAACGAGTCATTTTTAAAACGAATCCCAAGCCGTTTCATGTTGACATAAACATGAAACATTGGCATATTGCCCGCCCACTTGTTGGTCTTTTCGCGTTGGTCTGAATGAAAATGCAGATTCATTCTTTGCCACTAGATGCTGCTTTTGGAGCGGTAAAAATAGCGGTTTCCCCGGTAACGCTGTACACAAAGCAGCACTGCGCTCACAAACGCTGCTTTATCAGGCATTAC
>NW_015663508.1:357787-358470 GCF_001515625.1 Sinocyclocheilus rhinocerous
CAGCACTGCGCTCACAAACGCTGCTTTATCAGGCATCACAGGCATGATGAAATAAAAATGAGACCAATAGGACCAATCACAGCAGATTAGCGTCACGCAAAGAAGGGGTTTGGAAAAATTTATCGTTAAACGAATCGTTTGGTGGTCGTTGAGCAAATAAGGTAAAAACAAATGCATATTATAAGACAATGAAAGTGTTTTTTGACCTTGCATGTCAACCTGTTGTTGGGGACTCCCAAAACCAAAATATGAACCTTTCATTACCCATAATAGGGGCACTTTAACATCTGTATTTATTTTATTGTTTTAAAATGGTTTTGTTTTCTTTAGAAATCCTGCAAGCACTTTATTTTTCATTGATATTAAGCAGATGTAATTATTTTGTTCAGATCAAAATGTTATGCCTCCACGAGTGCCATCTATTATTGTTTATCTAAAAGTGCTCTTTCGCATTTAAACCTAGCCAAAAAGCCATATGTGTTGACTGTGAAACACAGGAGACTTTAATAATATGCATTTATGGTGTAATTACTACATTTTCGTGTCAATCCATGTTTATATATACTGCAAACAATGCGCTGTTACTTTAATTCAGCGCTTGCAGCGCTGTGGAAATGATCTCTGCACTGCTGCAGACGCACCGCTCCTGAACGCACTGCCGGACCGCAACCGTGTGCAGTGAA
>NW_015663508.1:358520-358683 GCF_001515625.1 Sinocyclocheilus rhinocerous
ATTCACTCACGCTGTTTGTGAAATTACGTCTCACACAAGGTTTTCAAATTATTTTATAAGTTATTTAATGAAGAAATATGAAGGTGAGTACCTCACCCGTCAGCATTATAATGATTTTACCCGCGCCGGACAGAGACTGAGATGGTGCCGCTGCATGTCGTGC
>NW_015663509.1:0-199 GCF_001515625.1 Sinocyclocheilus rhinocerous
TGTCAAATTCAAAAAAATATATTTATAAGCTTTTTAACATTTCTAGTTAAAACATCAAAATAAAAACAAGTAGAATAAGAAGTATAATAAGAATAAGTTACCAATCAAGTGAAATCAGTATTTAAGAAATAAATTTGTACTACAGAGATGGCACAGAAGAACACACAAGTGGCTTGTAGGAGTATTTTCAGACCTTTCA
>NW_015663509.1:417-582 GCF_001515625.1 Sinocyclocheilus rhinocerous
ATTCGTTCGAACGGCTGATTCATTCAGGAACGAAGTACGTGACTGTCTTTATGAATTGGTAATTGAATCATTGACTCAATAGATTCGTTTAAAAGCGCAGTTCATTCGTAAAACAAAACGCCGCTGTGTTTGAATGGAGATGCGCAGCGGCTCAGCTGTTACTTT
>NW_015663510.1:0-500 GCF_001515625.1 Sinocyclocheilus rhinocerous
GTGCTAGTTAGCAAGTTCCGCGGCTAAAGTAAACAGTCTGCTCGTCACCCCACGGAAGAGAGGGGCGGGGCCAGCAGAGCTCATTAGCATTTAAAGCAACATGGACTAGAACCGCGTGCTAAAAACAAAGCTGATTTACAGGGTAAAAAAGGTGTTTTTTACACTACCATTGAGACACTTTAACCAAAGTATGTTTTAGACTTTTCATTAAGAATCATATCAACTAGGGCTCTGCACGATTGACAAAAATCACAATTGTCGATTATTCCCTTGAAATTGTAATTGCGATTATTAATTACGATTATCACAATTTACATTGAATGATGTTTATACCATTGTTTGATGCAACTGCATGCCGTATTTTTACATGAAAATAAACAAGCTGAAAACACTAACTGAAAAACTTTTAGTGCTTTTCTATAGTATTAAGCCTCAAATGTCAAATATACATCGGATTGGTTTCAATATATGAATGGTATTATAATGTTATACTAAAACAA
>NW_015663510.1:877-988 GCF_001515625.1 Sinocyclocheilus rhinocerous
GATGTGCTGCAAATGTTATTCACCGATTCTGACTCTGAAGGGAATATTTGCCTTTTAGAAATGACGATCGCTCGTCTAATGATCGCGCTTCTCCCGGTACATCTTTGCAGC
>NW_015663511.1:0-21129 GCF_001515625.1 Sinocyclocheilus rhinocerous
CTTGTAAATTAAAAAAGTAATGCGTTACTTTACTAGTTACTTAAAGAAAAGTAATCTGTTTACGTAACTCGCATTACTTGTAATGAGTTACCCCCAACACTGGCGATAACCATCATCTCTATGCTAACACTGATTTTAATTTGGAAAATTGCACCTGCTTAATGAATACGTTATTGTAGGACGGCAGCAGTGGAATCACTCAAAACAGAATGAGATGAAATTGTTTTTAATTATGAATGCATCATTGTGTGTTGGATGAGTTAGGTTAAACGTAAATATTGCAAGAAATCCACTGTCGTTCACTGATGTTTGTGACAACTGCAGGTGGCAAATTTATAAACAATTTTACATTGTGCCATTTTCATACATCTTGCTTCTAGAGCATGTTTGATTTAGTTTACCCCAAAGTGTTAATTAATACATTAACTAACATGCAGGAACTAACATGTAATTAAGGTAGTGTTATTCATGCAGTAGTTCATATGACTCATGTCGTAGTTAAGTTAGTTCTTCATTAGTTCTTGATTAATACATATCTTAACTCATCATTAGTTCAGAGTCAAGTAATTATTAATTCAGGTATTAGTACATGATAATTCTTGCTTATGTAATTTAATAAAAAAAATATATATTTGCACAAAATAAATTTGATATAAAATGTATATGAAAATGTAGCCATGTGCAATAATATTGAAAAATGAGGATGTGACGCATTGTGATGCATGGTGATATCGAATTGAATCGAATCACTGACATATATAATCGTAATCCAAACAAACGGTGAAACCAGTGAAGATTCACACCCCTAATAATCTACATTTAACCTGTTAAAATTTTTTATTTAATGTTATCTGTGTTAATCTACAACAACAATGTGAACTTTTATAAACATTCGTTTGGCCATTAACTTTTAAATGCATCATTATGCAAAAAAATATGAGCAGATAAAGACCCACGGCTGGCAGATCAACGTGCTACTTAATTTCTCTCCAATATGGTAGGAAGTTAAATTAAATTAAATGTGGAGGATGTTAACTGTGACAAGATGATTGACAGGCCAATTTTACAGTGATATGATGCGTGTATTTATGCGACAGAGCGGACCATTAAAGACGCAATTGTATGGCGTTAGTATATCCCAAAGCTTCATTACTCTTCTACTACACACTCAAAAGTGTGTACTTTTACTTCACCAAAAAAGTGCATACTTTAAGGGCGTAGTGTAAGTAGGCACATTGGGACACAACAATATTTCAGGTTGGCCATGCCACTCTTTATCACAACCCTGCTAAAATGTGGTTATCAAAACCTGTTCCAGGTCCATCCAAGTGCAAACATCAGTGGCTTTTTACATAAGTCTGATGACAGTGACTTATGTGAAGTGCATTGCTCTGCAAAACTGTTCTTTGACACAGAAAACAAGTTCAATAATAAGCAGAAAATAAGCTAAATATTAACAGCAAAACAAACTCTGCAAATAGGGTTTTCTGCAAATTCACTGAATACTGGAATGTCAAATGCCCTCAAACGAGGGGAGCTTTTACTTTAACTTAAAGAGTTTGGTGTTTTTCCACCAAGCTTTATTTTGGTCTCATCTGACCATTAACCCCATGCAGTCCCACTGAAAGCTCTAGTAACTATAATAATCTGTTTTAACTTCACATATTAACCTTTCACTTCTCTGCCTTTTTTGGGGGGCACAAAAACGGATGACTCTGACCTCACAATATTGCGCTGTGATGCTCCAGTGGAGGCACTAAGCAGAGTCTGGGTCCATGAGGGCAAAGGGCCAGTATTTTTTTTTTTTCTGATTATAAATATCACTACAGAAATCCCATGACATTACCAGAAGATTTAATCTCTTAACTTACCAAGAACACACAGAGACTGCAGGTAATACATCATTTTGAAACAATATGAACAGGTAATGTTAGTGTGAATGTGCCGTTTAGAGCTCAAGCGGATCACAGGGGATTCAGAGACATGTTTCTATTACAATTCAAAAACTTCACTAGACTGCAAACAAACTAAAGGAAAGAATGTCTTTGGATTCCTAAATACTGGATTTGTTTTAAATCAATTAAATAACCATCCATATTTATTAGGAAATGTAAAATGTTGAGAAAATTCATGAAATGAAGTTATTTGAATTGTATTATATGTTTTTTTTTTCATGAAACCTCAATCTACACCAACATCTTGACTAAAATGAACATATGACACAAGCCTTTCAGAGTAGAAGCTTAACAAATATTGAAACTGTCATGTTGAAACTTGAGAGTCTATAAAGTTGCACCTTTATAGGTTAATTTGTATAGTATTTTCAGCACTGCCATAGAAAACATCTAAATTCATTTGGCTGATTCATTTCAGTGTTTTGAACTGTGCTACATGTTTTAAATCCGCTTTTGCTTGATTGAAACCTCAAGCACAGAAGTGGTTAAATCTTATCTTTCATAATTCTTATGATTTATAGATTGCAAATCTAGCAAATAGATTGACGGTGAGCTAGGAAGTTTATGTATTAAATGTTTTTCTCTCAAAAGCAGTTAATTGAGTGCACTGAGGCTCTTCTCCATTGACTTTTATTCCATCAGGTCTCCTCATTAACTTTTCTAAGATGACATCACTCTTGATGTACCTAAAGCAGCAAAACTGCATCTACATATGTGCATGCCTTTGGCTGGCGTATCTTGCTGTGGTAAATGCAGAGGTAAATACATTCCCTCAGCTCAGACAAAATGCAAAAGTCTAACCAGATATTTCAGTGGATTAGAGATTTTTAAAAATCTGTGGAAGATTTAATGAACCATTTCTTTAAATATAGGGAATTATAGTGAAATTACAACCCAAAGCCGATGAGATTGGGACTTCAACTGAAGAAACTCTAAGAGGACCCAGAGGAATTTTAAAGACTCGAGGTAAGATGTGAGTGGTTCTACAACATGTGAATGAGCTGTTAGAACTCAATAACATCACAGGGACATTGCTCTGACCAAACACCACTGTGAGGTTTGGTATACATGCAATAACTGAGTTCAGACTATTAAATTAGTCCCGCTGTAGTCAATAACTTTATTAATTTAAACTCATCTTTTATCATCAAGATGTCATAATGAAACGTTTTTTCCCTGTGAAAATAATTTCTTATGCCCTAAAATTACTTGAGTGTAACACTACAACCTTGATTCATTTAGTATACATGATTTCTTGAATATGCAATTGACATGATTGGTTACATGTTTGTGACAGTAAACAGGGCTGGGGTTTTTAAGTCTGTCTTTGGTTCGTTGCGATTTTAAAGAGAAAATACTAAACAATGCTGCTGACTGATGAATTTGCACATGGTTTGACTTAAAGCAGATTTAAACACTTCATAGACACAGAAACAACATTGTGTCATTGGTTATACAAGGATATGGGAGTCTTTGGTAGTCCATGGCACTATTTATAGCAAAATAATGAAAGTTGTCTCACTTACTGGGTGGCCTTGAATAGTCCTAAACAGTGTTGGGGAAAGTTACTTTTAAAAGTAATGCATTACAATATTGCTTTACTCTCTAAAAAGTAACTAATTGGGTTACTTAGTTACTTTTTATGGGAAGTAATGTGTTACGTTAATTTTGTGCTACTTTTTCTAATCTGGGCTGGGCTTGCTCTTTTTATATATATATAAAAAGTAAAATCTTTGGTGAATGTAAAAGCCCTTTCACACCAAAAGTGAAATGAATAAGCCTTGGGCTGAAGGAAGTGTACATTCACATGTGTAAAATAGAGGACGCTGCTCAAACAAACCATTCAGCTGTGCTGCTGTTCTGGATCACAGAAGAATAGGACACAGGAGAAGAAAGTTCAACACTCTTCAGCAATAAAAAAGTCAAACATAAATGTTATGTTTATCTGAAGTCCTTTTTGCTTAGTATGTTTGAGTTGGATCAATGAAGGACAGCAACAAAGACATTGCCAGTCAATAAATGAGAAAACAAAGTAGCTGGTCTTACTTATTTGAAAAAAGTAAATCAGATATTTTCTTGTTTAAAATAAAAAGTAATATGTAACTTTACTAGTTACTTGAAAAAATTATATGATTGATTACATAACTCACATTACTTGTTATGCGTTACCCCCAACACTGGTCCAAAAACAGGAAGTGAGGCTACATCTCAGCAATGCTTTTCTGTATTGGAATGAAACTTGGAAAGCTTCATTGGCACCATGATCCGAGGGTTTCTGCCAGTTTTGGTGACAGCACCACCGATAAGTCAAGAAATCTGAAAAATGATCCATGGTTATTTTGCATCATATAGAATCTGACATGACAATTGTGATTTTGCCATGGTTGGTCACCTGTCATTTAGAATTTCAACATTTTTTTTTTTTATGTTTTAATGCTTTGTCATTTGCATAGCACTTGATAACCGACCAGATGTCTAGAGAGTTTCTACTGAGCTTGCAAAGATAGCGCCATCTAGCATTAAAATTTTCATTTCAAACGATTTTCATTAGCATTAAGGTGCAAACATTTGTTATGTTGCCTTGAGAAAGTCAACATATTGAAATGCTATTTAAACTGCTTCTTCTTCTGAGAATGAAATGTTTTGACTCTAACTAGTCCTAGAGCTTTAAAGCTACAAACGCAACTTCAGCGCGTCTCAACACAGTAAACAAACAAGCGTTTCCTATCAACGACAACTGCACTAAACACTAATGAGACAAGAAATTAATACACTTACGATCTGCTTTTAACTTCCGCTGATTCACTGCTTCTCTTCAAGAGTATTTCTTTACACTCTTTTGCTAGCGCTTGAACACACTTTACTGTTTAGCACAACAAAGGTCTAAGCAAGCGCACGACACTGACAAGGTATGCGATAGAGTACGAGACCAAACGCAACTTCAGCACGTCTCAACGTGATTAAACAGTTGATATAGTTATCATTCAAAATAGACAGATTAAACAGTACCGGGCCAAGAATATAGCCCTGAGGAACACAAGAACTTAAATGTATATCAGAGGAGGAATTGTGCCCGAGGCAGACAGAATAACTCCTATTAGTTAAATATGAGTGGAACCATTGTAGCACCGTACCTCGAAGGCCCACACATGCTTCTAGACATGATAAGAGAATATTGTGATTGACCAAGTCAAATGCAGAGCTAAGGTCTAGCAAAACTAATGCCATAGCATTACATCATTCATGACTCTTAAAAGGGCCGATTCGGTGCTGTGACAGGCTTTAAAACCAGACTGAATATTTTTTTTAATGAATATAGTTATCATTCAAAATAGACAGAAGTTGGCTTAGGACCACTTTTCTAAAATTTTAAAAAGAAAAGGTAAATTTGAGATTGGGCTAAATTACTCAACAGCGTAGGATCCAAATTTGGTTTTGTTTTGTTTTTAGATCAGGCAAAACCGATGGCATGTTTAAGGCAGTCGGGAACGGTACCAGTGTAAAGACATTTGTTGATGACAGACGACAAATCAGGGCCAATAGCTTGAAAAACTTGCTTAAGAAAATGTGTGGGAATCACATCCTGAAGGGCAGCTAGCAGGTTTTAAACTTGCAACAATCTCATTAAGGGAGTTCAAGGTGATGGCTCAAAGACAGACCATGTAGAGGAGCAAAAGTGGACATCAAGTGGCTTATAGGCTCACAAAGGCATTAGAGATTTAATTAGTAAGATCTCGCAAAATCCTCACAAAGAGAGTCAGACGCCTCAGGAAAATTATTAATAGTGGGATTGAGAACATAATCAATTATTGAAAATAAGGCATTAGGCCTGATGCTTTTACATAAATATAAACTCTGAAAGATATTTACGCTTGGCAGCATTAGCAGCTTGCTGAAATGCAGAGAGAGAGAGTCCTTTAAGATTTCATAGGAAACTTGTAATCTATCCTTATTCCACTTTTAGGCACTGTGACATGTTTTAGTGCTGTGTTGCGTTGATTTCTTGTCACATTTTTATTGGCTGGTCAGTAAACGTGGGTCGTAGCAGAAAACACAATGTGCAATGATCATGCTGAATTTCTGACACTCAGAAAATTATCACAGGCTATCTTTGGTCACAAGACCGTTACAACGGCCATCTTTGGACCTCTATCACTGCACGACATACAACAATCGCCACGATTGTTTCACAATGCAAATCTTTCGTCTGGGACAGCCGGAAATTGTGCAGTGTGTCTCAGGTTTAAGGCAAAAGAAAAAGTGCTGAAATGAGAATGTGGTGCTGCTAACAAGAAAGCTGTGTTGCAAACTAAGAAGTGAAGAAACAGAAAAGAAGGAGCATACTAAAACAAGTGAAGTTTTGGGGTGTTCTAAAAAGGCAACACCTACAATGATGACAAGTTTATGCCTCCGTTAAGCAAACCCACTTCAGGCCCTCATCTCATGTTCCAGATGTTAAGTACGTTTTGTATTAACTTCAGAACCTTCCCTTTCAAAGCACCATCATCTGTGTACTCCAGATCTTCATGGACCTTCTCTGGGCTCCAGGACTTCAGAATTCCTCAGTACTTTGTGTTCAAGGCTGTTGAAAAAGAATCCTTTGGAAGACGTACATGCGAAGCTAAATATCACTATAATTATCATTCTGTTTCATCAGCTTGGTGGCGTAGCTGGCCTGGGTCACTAGGGTTCTGTGACTGAATCTTACCTAGTATGATCCTAAATTGCTTGTTGAAGAAAAATTATAAAAGAAGCTGTCTTCATATTCAAAACATTTTGCATTTAATATGATTTTGTGTGCTTGATGGACAGTTGTTAGCTTGATCCTGTATTCCTTCTGAACACATTTTGTTGTGCAATGAGCTTGCAACTATATTTTTATAATGGATTTCTACAGCCTTAAACAGTATTCATTATCATTAAGATGGCAAAATGTGTTGTAAATATTAACTTTTGCTTTATTATAGTCACAGCAAAAGAGTCAATTGAAATAGCAGCCCTAGGAAGACCCCTGTCACTTGGCATGCTTTACGACTGCCGCAAAGATTCCTTCATTCCAGGTGGTGTATCTACAAAAAAAACACACAAAAAAACTAATTTAAAGAAAACGTTTTTTTATTTTTTTTTTCACCAAATGATGAATCACCAATTACCAGTCCTTGTGTGACAAAACTATAAAACCTGCAAAATTTACATTTACACCAGTACATCACTCCCTCATACATATAGTAACTGTTAAAGCCATTTTTTATTTCAGGTGTTACTCTCTGGGATAAGAAATCATTGAGTGAAAATTTGGACATTCATCATCAGACCGAGACAGATCTGAAGTTTAGTAGCTCTGATTCTCTTTCTAGTAAGTCCAGTCTCCTGGATGTAAGCGCTTCCCTGAAGGCCAGTTTCTTGGGGGGGCTTGTGAATGTGGGAGGATCTGGGAAGTTCCTACATGACACCAAAGCCTCAAACCAACAGTCCAGAGTTACAATGTTTCACAGTGAAACCACAAGATATGAACAGCTCACTATGTCCCAGCTGAGCCATTTCACCTACCCTGAGGTGTTTGAGCAGACAACTGCAACTCATGTGGTCACGGCTGTACTGTACGGAGCTCAAGCATTGATGGTGTTTGATCGGACATTTTCAGAAGAGGAAAACAAGCAGGATATTGAGGGAGACCTGAATGTCATGGTCAAGAGCATCCCTAGATTTTCCATTAAGGGAAAAGGATCTGTAAATATGAAAGAAGATGAAAAGAATGAGGTAGAGAAAATCGCCTGCACATTTCATGGGGACGTCTTACTTGAGCAGAACCCCACCACATACATAGAGGCCCTACAGACATACAAGCAGCTCCCCGCTCTGCTGAAGAATCCACAGAATGAAGTTCCAATAAAAGTCTGGCTTTATCCGCTTCATCTGTTGGACAGTAAGGCAGCTCAGCTGGAGAGAGAAATCACCACAAGTCTGATTTCCGACACTGAACATATAATCGAGGAGCTGGGAGAGGCAGAGAGGACATGCAATGACCTGTTTAAAAATACACTGGTCAGTGATTTCAGTGACATCAAAGCGAGGCTGCAATTATTTCAGAGCTTATTTAGCAAATACAAGACAATGCTCATGGAAGCAGTTGGCAGGGTCTTGCCTGCTATTCGAGGAGGAGAGATGGAGGACAAATCTCTGGAAGACATCCTGAAGATCCACAGGAGCTCCCTGTTTAATGCTGACAAGCTGAAACTCTGGTTAAATGATGCAAAGTTTGAACTTCACATCTTGAGTCATGTCACTAAGTCACTGGAAGGGATCAGAATTAAAGACTCAGTTGATATCATGACCCTCTTCTTTAATCCTAATATTGATGCAGTGGTGTGCTTGACCTTTACATCTCTGAAGTATGAAGACACATATCTTTCAACCCTGAAGAAGTTACTGCAATCTGACATGTTTAAAGATAGGGATATCACTTCTTTTTCTGTGGAGCCTCTCATAAAGTGGTTCAGTGATCCCAGAATCATAATAAAGATGATAGAGAACTTGTCTCAATTCAGGAGGATTGCAGAGGCCAATAAAGATGAAACAAGAATCCGCTTCATTATTTCCGCCATCTCCAATCCCAACATTGCAGGCTCCTCCATCTATCTGTATGAAAAAGGTAAACTGATAGAAACACAGTTCGAGCCCATGTCCAGGCCGCCCCCACCAATAATGAGGAATGTCCAGGCCCAAGCTGTGTCCCTTAAACTGCAGCAGTCTTCATCTAGAGAGAGAGTGCATTACAGAGTGGAATACAAGCAGGTGAAACTACATTCTGGAGCTGAGGAACCATGGTCTTCTAAAGACACATATGATGAAGACTTTACTCTGACTGGATTGGAGCATGGAAAGCATTACCTGATCCGCTACAGGATTGTTGGTAAAGTGGGAGTGAGTGAAGCCAGTGATACTGTTAGTGCTACAGTTAGTGCTAACCCTTTCGGTAAGTGTCATCTACACATTTTTTAGAAAATAATTAACTGATTTGACTCTTAAAATATCTAGTTCACACAGCAGCTTACCCAGCTGGCACAGTATGTCAATGTAATGTCAGGAAGATGTTGGACTCAAACATCTCTAATGTCGGTCGGACGTAAAATTTTGGTAAAAAAAATAGTTTAGTATCTAAACCAGCCATTTGTTTGACGTCAAGGTCAATCAGACTGGCGTCAAATATTGTTTGGCATAAACCCCACACTGAAAAAAAAGAAAAAAAAAACATTAAAAAATGGTAAAATGCAAGGCAGCACAGTGTGCCAAACATTTAAAATGACAGTAATGAAGACCTTCAACTAAATTAGCGTGTTTAGTGTTAAAAAAAGAGACGAGATGAGCAGAAACACAAGAACTACAACTGACTTCAGCCACAGCCTTAGATGAAATCAACTGAAAAGATTTTAATCTCTCAATATCTCAGCAGAGGAGGATTAAACAACTCCACAAACAGCATTACCAGCCTTAGTTATTACTAACCAGGGGTGCGTTTCCCAAAAGCATCGTTAGCTAACAATGTTCATAAGTTCCATTAAACTCTATTGGTAATGACGGAACTTGCGACCATATTTGCTTTTGGGAAACGCTCCCCAGATGGACTTTATTTCTGTCATGTCTATAGATGCTCACATTGAGAATTAACAGAGGTTTAGATTAGGGTGCGCCGATCTGATATTCAGGATCGGTATCGCTCCGATACTGGCATTTTCTGCTGGATCGGGGTATCGGTCAGACGAGACCATTCCAAATCCGATATAGTGCATATACTATTCTGTGTTATTATTAAGCCCCACGAAAGCCACAAAAACATTATAAAGCACCATAAAGATTCTGTGCAATATATTTCAAGTGTTCAGAGACAGTTCCATAGTTTAATGTGAGGTACAGATGAATATTTAAGTCAAGTTCACGTAAACTCTTCTCTCCGCAGCGGCTGTCTGTCATCCTCCATTCAGCATTCAAACTGTGTGTCACGTTCGGTTATGACAGTCAAGACGATGAAACTCTCTCCAAGATGATTAAATGTTATACTGGCATTTTCTGCTGGATCGGGGTATCGGTCAGACGAGACCATTCCAAATCCGATATAGTGCATATACTATTCTGTGTTATTATTAAGCCCCACGAAAGCCACAAAAACATTATAAAGCACCATAAAGATTCTGTGCAATATATTTCAAGTGTTCAGAGACAGTTCCATAGTTTAATGTGAGGTACAGATGAATATTTAAGTCGTTAAATTGAAGTTCAAGTAAACCCTTCTCTCCGCTGCGGCTGTCAGTCATCCTCCATTCAGCATTCAGACTGCGCGTCGCATTCGGTTACAACAGTCAAGACGACGAAACTCTCTCCAGGATGATACAATGTTCCACTTATTATACTTGATCTGTTGATAAACATCAGCGGTTTTGCATAAAAGGACTTTATCTTGCTGGAGTTTATAGCTAATTCTAAATCATGTTACTTTCTACCGGGTGTCTGTTAGAGATCATAACACTGGAGTACAGAGCACTATGAATTGTTCTTCATGCGCACAGTAACTGAAATTTAAAACTGTTAAAAGAAAAGGCTCAATAAACTATCACACAGATATAATACACTATACATCAGTATCTCTTCCCTTTGTGCTTTGAACTTCTCTATGCGGAGCATATGATGACTCTGTGTTGCTCCAAGCGCATCATTCTGCACACGGGATGTGCATAAGCGCTTTGTGCTGCTCTGTATTGGAGCCTTTCATGTTATAAAGCTTTTGGCTAAAAGCTTAATGGAACCGTTTAAAGTAGCCATGTGATCACAAATTAATCGGCGATTTGGCGCAGCGCAGACGTGATTCTTGAAAACAGTCTCTCCACACGAGCAGTTCCAGATTTCTCACTACTATGACGTCATACTTTGACGCCCATTTGACGCCATACACAACCCTGAGTGAGAAGCAGCGGTCCGCCATTACTGCTTTCTTGCTGTAGCTGCTGGAGGTACAAAGAGCCATTAAAAGTGTTGTGTGTTGGGATGCACCAAGGAACATAGGAGTCTCCATCGACCGCTGAGGACACGGTGGTTAAATTTCATTTTCGAAGGAAATGTCCCGGAAAAAAACTGAAAAGTCCTATACGTTTGTGCTAACATTTTACGCCGGACTGCCTCACAAACGAGGGTCAGTTCAGCGTGCAAAGATCGCTTCTGAAAGAGGGATCGATACCAACGCTTCGTGCGCAAACGTCCGGACTCCAGACACAGTAAGCATCACGCGTCATATTTTGTTTTCCAAAAGAGCTTCTTGGCTCTCTGTAAGGCTAATGTTGCTAAAGCTACCATTGTCTCTGCCTGTTTTCACTAATGCTGCCTTCACGTGCTACCAGAATGATCGTAAATAGGAATGTGCTAGTTAAAAATTGCATTTGGAAGCAATGTGTGGTCAGTAACACGGTCACCACCAGTTAAATCGTAACACCAGTATGCCCGCGAGGCGTGAGCATGAGCTCTTGAAGCTCCGCAGTCTTCTGAAATCGGAGGCGGGAGCACCAGCTCATTTGCATTTAAAGGGAACAAACACAAAAAACAGCGCGTTTTGGCTCATACCCTAAAAGTGGCAATTTCAGCAAGCTATAAAAAAATTATCTGTGGGGTATTTTGAGATAAAACTTCACATACACACTCTGGGGACATCAGAGAACAATTAAAAATATTGTATCAATGCATTCTATGGCACTTTTAAAAACACAGCCATCAATAATCAGCATATGAATCTCAACAATGGTGACAATCAACATACAGCCTAATGTTTCAGTCCATGCTGGGTACCACCAATCAAAACTCATCCATGCCTCCCAGCATGCATTGCGGTGTGTATAAATTATGCAGCTGAATTACCGTAGTATTTTTTTTAATTCTTACTATTTGCTTTTATTTTTGTTGTAACTTTTTAGTATTTTGTTTTGTGATTTTCAGAGTTGATCTGTTATTGATTGTCACCATTGTTGATATTCATATGTTTATTCTTGATGTCTGCACAATATCTTTTAAAAATATCTGATTATAATAACACTGTTGGATCTCATGCTGTAGAAACACAGGACTGCTATAAATAAAGTAGCACATCATCTATATAATCAAATATTAAACTTATAAGATAATTAATCAGACCACATCATGATGATTGTCATCATCAATCCATAACTTTCTTCACCTGATCAAATTTTCTCTTGACTTTTCTGGCCATAACAAATGTGTTTTATATAAACACTGTAACAGCAACCTGAGGAAAAAAGAAAAAAAAAACTAATGTAAAAAAGTCAAGGGTTAAGAGCCCAACTAAAGGAACAATATTTGCCGTAATGGCAACTTCAAACAAAACATTTTCAATAAAACAACATAACCTCTGAACTTCTGTTAATTCTCAATAAGAACTTAAATAGATGTCTGACAGAAATAAAGTAAATCTGGTTAATAATGAGTGAAGCTGGTGGTGCTGTTTGTGGAGTTGTTTAATCAGATCTTCAATGATTTAATGACTTATCTTCAGTTGATTTCATCTAAGACTGTGGCTGAAGTCAGTTGTGGTTCTTGTGTTTCTGCATGTCTTGTCTATTTTTTCAGTTTTCATAGTAACATATGACAACTCCTTTCTCAGGTTTCTGAATTCACTCAAAAGTTTTTTTTTTTTATGCCCTCCACTGGGTAGACTATAGTAAATTAATGTAGGGAATAGTAAATGAGGGTACAGGGTATGATTTCAGACTGTCTCTGAGTGTCGACGCTGATGTTGTTTCCTACATTATATTACTGTTTAAATGAAAAAAAGTAAGTTACTGTCAGAATTTGGCAATTTTTTAAGTTTTAAAGTGCATGTCAACCATTTTCATTCAGGTGTTCTTATGCTTATTTGCAAAATGTGCATCAAAATAATCTGCTTAAGTCTGTTGTCATGTGTCACCACTTAAGGGTCCAAATGTTCAACAAGATGCCTAAAGAAAACAACAAACAGTGCTAATATACACTCACGATGCGACGTAATACTACCAAAAAATGTCAATCTTAACCTTTATCTCCATACCAACATCCCAGATGTTGCCAAACTGTGATTAATCTTTTATACATTGTTCAAATACTTGTGTCTGGAATGCAGTGAGCATGAAGACTAGTCCCGATAAATGAGTGTTGAGATAGTATTCTCAAGTGAAACGAGTAGAGGCTTGGACTTGGAAACAGCTTTTCTTACGTTATGACTTAACAAGCGTATTGGACAGAAACCCGACTGAGATTGCGCATATGTTCAGTTACTCTTCCCTACCGAACTTACTTGCTGTCACTTCTCATTGTTTCGGCACCATGGAATTTATAAATTTAGCACCGACTATTTTACTATTATACATTAAGTGTTTGAGCAGTATTTGCAGCTTAATTTTATAGTAAGAAATATTCCTTTTTAGTGGACTCAAATAAAATAAATTCACATTATTAACACCATAAAAATATTAGTTATATACTTGAATGGTTCAAAGCAATTTGTTTCCCAAATGAAATTAGTGAACTTCAGTGGTATTATTACGGTAACATTCTGTAAAGAAGGAGAGCTGTAAATTAACAGTACATTCCTGGCAACCACTGCTGTCAGTATTTTACTGTTATTTTACAGCACTTTTTTTCACTGTATCATTACTATATATACAGTTAAAAATTGTGTGTTTTTGTTAGGAACTGTGATTCGTTTTGACGGGTTTTTCACAACCATGAAAGCGATGAGCTGGTCTGACAGCAGGCAGTTTTGCAGAGATCATGGTGGTGATCTGGTCATTATCAAGAGTACACAGAAGCAGGTGGGTTTGTACAAGTGATCCTTATGAAAATGATATATATATATATATATATATATATATATCTCAAAACAGCGGTGACATGCTTCATGCTGCAATGCATGCTGGGAACCATTTTATACTATGGTACCTTCCAGCATGCATTTCACCATTTCACCAAAATATTTTGTGCACAATGTGGCTTTTTTTTAAAATCTGATTATCACAACTGTTTTAGTTTTGTTTGCTCTGTTCCTGTTTGTCAGTTCATATTAGTTCCCTTGGTTACTCACTCATGCTCTAGTTTGTTGCTATAGTTTGTTTCATGTATTTAAGGCCTGCGTTTCCCTAGTTCACTTGTCTATTACTGTTGATTTACATGTGGCTGTCTGTTATTCCCGTTATTTACAGCGGTCTCCTGAGTATTTATTTTGGATTAACTAAAGATTGTTCTGATTTTCCAGTCCTTCATTGTGCACGTTTCTCTACAACACCCACGTTACAACCTGATGATGATGCATCATCAATAAATACCCAACAGTTTATACTCAGTATTTCTCTTAGCTTTTTTGTTTTTTGCCATAACAACTGTCTTATGAGTTACCGCCAACTTTTTTTTAATTTTCAATAAATCATCAATACTAATGCTTTTTTAATGTTTAAATAAGAACTTCTGTAGACATATGACAGAAATAAAGTCAAACGAATAAGTGCAGCTGGTTATGCGATTTGTGCAGTTGTTTAATCATCCTCTGCTGCAATCTTTTGTTGGGATTTAAAGGGTTTCTGTTGAGTTACCATTGTGCTGAAGAGTAGAGTGTGTGCTTCAGTCCAGGAGAAGAACAAGAAACACTGATGTTATGCTGCATGTTGCTTTATTTAAAATACAGTAACTGCACTGCAGTGATGTCTGTTAACTACTTCATTAGGTTGATGTTTTTTTACATTAATTCAGTTCAATTTCAGACATACACAAAGTATCTGCAGTTCAATAAATACAAATAAAGGCACAGTCTATCATTATGCCAATATTCTTTTGTATGACTTTGTATTAATAACTTACAACTTTGAGTAAATCATGCTTGAGAAATTTAAGGCAATCGGTTTTAAGGGCTCCAGTTTTCGAACTAAACACAACTAATTACATTTACAGAAGTAGTAAATATATTTTCACATATTTTTCTAATATATGAAAAGCCGCAATTCCGTAAGTATTATTCAATATACTGTGATATATTAAGACAATATATTATGATTTGTTTCATATTTTTTCAGTATATTTAAACTATTTAATATATTGATCATACATATATGGGAACATTTTATTTCCGTAAGGGGAGTGTCTGTTAAAGAATGAGAGGAATCACATTTATTCATTGTTTGTATTCCCACACAGAGACTCGTATCTTCATTCGTCAAGGAGATTGGTGTGCCTGTGTGGATTGGTTTGTCTGACTTAGAGAAGAAGGGCCACATGAAATGGGTGGATAATTCACCACTGAATCAAAGGTAAGTGCTGAAACACTCACAGATAATTACAGAGTATGTATTTGTTTCAGTCTATTTTATTCACATTTCACAACCTTTAGAAAACAGCTGGAGACACAAGTAGACCCACAATCAGAGACTCTTCCAATGAATTATTTTACAACAAAACTCTTCATCTCTCTGTTACTTCTCTGTTCTTTCACTTCCACTCTTGCTTCTGTACTGCTTGAGATTATTCTTGTATTGTTGACTTATGAATTTGGGGTTGTGAATAGCTGAAAATCTAATACATGTTATTCAGGTTTTGGCGTGAAGGTGAGCCGAATGACCTGAATGGAAATGAGGACTGTGTTGTATTGAATCCAAGTCCCATCATGTACAACTGGAATGATATCCCATGCTTGGTGTACAGCAACATTATTTGTGAATAAAAGGGTTCCTCTCATATTGTCATGCATTTACCAGTATTATTTTATGGCATAAAACCAGATAAATCATTATTAAGATTCCTGTCTTTTAAAACCCTGTCAGCTCATTTAATAATATATAAACTGCTTTTGTGATGTAAGTTTAATTTTAGAATATTCTGTATATTCTTATATCCTAGATATTCAGATCAAAGAATAATGTAAAACTTTTTCATTTTGCTATAATAAACCCACATCATCCTGATTCTGTCTGGATGATGGCACAATATGAGACACCAAACCTCTGATGTGTTCTTGTCTTGCTCCACGATGCTAATATGATCTTATTCTATCTGCTTTGTTCATCTGACAATCACAGTAAACTACAGAAGACTAAGACCAGTGTGTATCAGTCAAACTGCGCTGAGGAGTTCATACCTTCCTCCATAAGGTCCTCCTGACGTGTTTGTAAACATATTATATGGTCTTCTCGTTATGCATATTCATTGATTTTAGATCAAAAACTCTCAGAACTGATTGGATAAAAAAATTAACAGATTATCATAAGGCCTCCTACTTCAGTTTACCATTTATGTAGGTGGTTTGACCTCTTTTCAAGGCCAAATTGTCAACTGCTAGATGTAAAACACAAAAGAGGATGAACATAGTATACTCTATATGCTGTTGTGCAAGTACACTGTAATTGTAAAGCATGGACCCTTTACTTTCATTAAAAAAGGCTTATTTTTTGCTATTGTTGGCTCATTGTGTAAATATAAGCTATTAATTTAAATTATAGACTAGCACAAACTGAGTGCTTAATCCTGCTCCTGCTAAATTTTGTTCCCCTGCCCCTTTAATCGCAAATAGTAAAATGCCCTTTCAGTCATATTGCGATACCCTGGAAAAAGATTTCAACCGAGGGGGACGGTAAAGAACCTACTGATTGTCCTGAGACTGCTGGCTGCATGCAACACCTGCAGGTGGATCAATTTGCTGTACACTTTTTTTTTTTGCTGTGTTTACAGCAAGCAAAATATAAATAAAAAACGGGTGGTTTTGCATTTCCATCATAAAGGGATATTCAAATTAAATGGAAAAAAAGCAGCAACATTGGTTGAACCACTTCAGATGGATCGACCAACATAGATCCACTCCATCACCACTTGCATCTTGTATAAATTTGCCAACTAAGAAATGCACTTTATTTTTAAAATGTTAGTCTTATGACATAACTTTAATGTAGCTGTTCATTCACGCATTTCAAAATGTTAGTCATCATTTACTCAACCACAAGTTGTCCAAACCTTTATGACTGTCTTTCTTCTGTTGACATCTAAAGTCTAATTCTTAGACTTTAATTATATGTGTAACCCCTCTCTCCCGGGTCCTCTCCGCCACACCTCGTTCTCGCTCCGAGTGGGTCTCCGGCATGGGAGGCGGACGCACTAACAAGGAGGCTAAAGACTGCAGCCACTAGCGTCAGTCGCTAGTGCGTCTCTTGAGATCAGGGGAGTGAGGTTTACCTGCACAGCACCTACCGCTGGCCTCCGTTACATATGCATTTATGGTGTAATTACTACATTTCCGTGTCAATCCATGTTCATATTCACCACAAACAATACACTGTTACTTTAATTCAGCAAAAATAGACTCGGTGAGGAAACAATCTCTGCACTGCTGCAGACGCACTGCTCCTGAAAGCACTGCCGGATGCAACCGTGTGCAATGTGAACGCTAATCCGTTATCATGAGCGCAGAAAAATACGCACCGCATATGCAATGCAAGCAGAGTGACCCCTGATTTACCCCTGATTTACACTGCACACGTCTGTGGCGCGTTACGGCTCCGACGTGGCTACTGGAACTGATCGCGGTCATTCTAGTCAATGCTTGTGTTTACACCAGACGTGCGGGGGCACGTTTCAAAAGCGTCCCTCTCCGTGCCGCTTCGCTAAAGATAGGCACCTAGTCTATTTTTGACGGACGCCGCGTCCAAACCGCACAGCAAATACAAAATAAAAGTCAAAAAATCATGTCAATTTCAAAATAAACACCCTGTACAGACTCCCGATCGTATTTCACCGTCACATATCTTTGGCAGGAGGCCAGAAATGGATGACAACGAGCGATTCATCCTCGAAATACAAAAACACATGGTGTTATATGACATCACAAATCCTTTTTACAAGGACAATGAGCAACCAAACAACATCTGACAGGCAAATCACGTGGTCTCGCGAATCCTACCGCTGCGCTTCTGATCCGCTTCTGGTGTGAGTTGGCACCGCGTGGAGGCGCAGACGTGTGTAGTGTAAATAAGGGGTAAGGCCTGTTTCACACATACTCCGTCTGCAGTGCGTGCGTTGCATTTTTTTAACGATCCATGTTAACGGATTAGAGTGATCACACTGCACACGGGTGCGGTCCGTCAGTGTGTTCCAGGAGCAGTGCAGCGATCGTTTACGCACCGAGTCTAGTTTTGCTGAGCTGCATGCGCTGAATTAAAGTGACAGCGCATTGTTTGCGGTAAAAATGAACATGGATTGACACAGAAATGTAGTAATTTCACAATAAATTCATATAATTAAAGTCTACTGTGTCTCACAGTAAACACGTGGCTTTTTGGCTAGATTTAAAACAAGGAAAAGTGCACTTTTAGATAAACAAGGTAACATAATAGATGCACTTGTGGTGGTAGAAAAACTAAGTTCTTTAAGATCCGTGGGATTGCTTGTAATAAAGATTTAAATGCAAAAGAAAAGGCACGAGAGTCGAGTGTTTCTGTCAGTGGTGAGATTTAATTAAAAATATTTGTGATAGCTTTAACGTAAGAAAAGTAGGTTGTATGCTGTGTTTAAATGTGTTGCTACTTGCTTAAGCAACTTATTATACAAACTTAGAAGTCAAATGCATGAATAATACGTTGTTTATATTTATTGAGTTTAAACTAATGTCTATGAAAGATTGTTACTGTACTGTGATAAAAAGAGTATCACAATGCTGAAAAAGCTTCTTCTTTTAATTTTTATTTACATGATTTGAAATAAATGTTGTGTTTGTAGCCTAAACAGCCGCGGATAAGTAGCGGACTGCAAACGCGTCCTGTGTGAAAGCACAATGAGACCATGCAGCTTCTGCAATGCATACGTAACGCACATGGACCGCATACGCACTGCAGACTGAGTATATGTGAAACAGGCGTAATGTGAACCTGGCGTTATGTGTGTGCGCTGCAAGTGTGCATGAGCGCACCGTCTCCAGAAGAGCGTGCGAGCGCTGAATGGTTTAAACACTGGCAAGAATTAAAAAGAAATGCAATTTATAAACTTTAGTGACGATGCAACACTGTTTCAATTGTGCAAGTGACAATTCCTGTGTTAACTGTGCAGCGTGAAGCTCGCTTATAATGCAGACCAGTGGTGTAGTCTACGTGATACGCAGGTATACGCGTATACCCACTAGGAAAGGTCAAGGATTTCAAGCAGATCGGAGATCGGTCCATTGGTTAGTCAAGTTTTTCCGTCCCATCGCGCAAAGTCACATGACTCTTTTGATGCGCATGGTGGAATTTATTCTGTAAATGTGTTTCCATCGTAGTTTATAAGGATAAAATATATAGGATAAAACAATTATCCTGCTCAATTGTGCGCATACGGTTTTTATACGTATTTGTAGAATTTATGCGCATCTTGGCGTTTCCATCCAGCGTTTTTTTATGAGATATTCCAAAATGCACATAAAAATAGGTGGATGGAAACATAGTGACAGATCAGTCAACTGTCCCGGACATCAGATAGTCACTACCTGACCTGGTCATGATCAAATATGTTAGCTTTGCTTGGCAGCATAAAGGAAAATTATGCAATTATTTGTAAATTTAACTGACTGAAAACAAAAGTAAATGAGGGGGGTTGAAAGATTTCTTATCCTGTGGCTCCCTCTAGTGGACTGCAGTTGTCCTCTAGAGAGGGCATTTTTGCTCAGCCAATGCAAGTCTATGGGAAATCTTTGATTTTTTATAATTATTTATACGAAAACTATTAGTATTATCAGTTAGAAAAGATATAGAAACAAACTACAGATCAGGTCCAATGTCTCTGACGAGTTTGGTGCCTGTAGCATTAAAGCCCTAGGAGGAGATACAGTACAGTTGAAAATTATTGGTCTGAGAAGAATAAGAAGAAGTTTAAATAGTGTAACAGTATGTTGGCTTTCTCAAGTCAACATAACTAGCTAATAACTTAAGTAACGTTAGTGTGGTGGATCAGTGAATGTGGGAGAACAGGAGAGAAAATACAGATACTGTGCATGTGTGTGTCTGTGTGCAGCAGTTAAACTGAATACAATGTTTATATCTCCTTGTTTCAGATGACGAGAGAGATGAGAACTCCTGACCAACCTTGTGGACAAAAAGTCAGGCTAATGAATTTAAAAATAGGCAATCTTAAATGTGCATTGAAAATTGCAAGCTTATAAAACCTATGCTCCAGGGACCATATTCATAAGACAAATGTAACTGGCTGAGTTAAACGATTAACACTAAACAGTAGAAAATCAGTCCAGTCTCCCCAGCTGTAAATGTCATTGGCTGTTAAAGTCTTCTGTTGCTTATAATAAATTGACATGTTGATATCACATAAGCAGTCTTTCAGAATGCTCTCAGTTACATGTATATGCATATTGTATGCATTAGTGAGTGTGGTGATGATAGGGTGTTGCTTTGGGGTGGTGAGTAGCTATGAGGCTGCGGGAAAAATCAGAGTATACCCACTACAAAAAAAACTAGACTACACCACTGATGCAGACGCGACATGATTTGAAGCCATTTGCACATTCTGAGAGAAAGAGAGAGCACGCGCGGTGATTCACTCATGCTGTTTGTGAAATTGTCTCACAGAAATTTTATTTTTGCAGATTTTCTTTTACAGATAAAATGAGTCAAAAAAGAGATTTAACTCAGACTGAAAGTCAACAATTATTAAATGCCCATGAGAAATATTCAAAGCTAATACAAAACTAGAAATTGCAAAGTTAATGCATAACCATTGGACAGCAAAATGCTCAGTGGGTCAGCAGGGTCAGTCAAAAACATGTGAAGAAGAAAAGATGCATGTTAACCGCAAAAGAATGAGGAATTAAGGTGACGAATTAGGTGTGAAATCACCAGGAACCATTTAGTCTCCAGCGCAACCATTTTGCAGAACTGCAACCTACCTGGAGTCTCCAGAAGTACAAGGTTTCAGGTTCTCAGAGACTTAGGTTAAGTAAAGAATCCTAAAAAATGACCCCTACTTAATAAGAATCACATACTGAAGTGTAGTAAAATACTTGAAGACTGATTATATATATACAGTAATATATAGATTATTAGTGATTAAATACAATATTAATAGTAGTTATTAAGATTGACGCTCTCAGTATGCGGAGTATTTAAATATTTTTGAATGAGCGTTT
>NW_015663512.1:0-376 GCF_001515625.1 Sinocyclocheilus rhinocerous
TGCGCCGCGTAAACATAAAACCCTGTCTGCATTTGTGATCGGAGATATGACAAAAAACAAATGCTACTCTACACTGCCCAAAACTCGCGTTTGAATCATCAGTGGCAAATCCTTTAAATGAAAACGTACTTACAGAATGTGAGTCAGAACTGCCGGCATTGTAGTCAACTCTCCCAGGATCAGTAAACAGTCCTCCATAAAATGTGCTGCACACATCTGGATATTTGGGTTAAACTGTTCTGGAACAGTGCTGTAAATACAACTTAACCACTGATTTCTAGTCGTGTCCTCTTTTGGAAGACCAAACAAAGTAGTTTCGCTTTCACAACGAAAAACACTGTAGCCTAGCGTGAGCCAAAGCCGCGGCTTAGCGTGA
>NW_015663512.1:396-501 GCF_001515625.1 Sinocyclocheilus rhinocerous
TGAGCTGAGGCCGGGCTAGAGTGAGCAAAGGCGGCGGGGTCGGCGGGGTCGGGCTTCGTTCGCGGTGAAAGCCGATCCGGCGATCCACAGCACTAAGTTGATGTA
>NW_015663513.1:0-2458 GCF_001515625.1 Sinocyclocheilus rhinocerous
TTAATGATTTAAAAACAGAAATGTCATGAAATGTCATACCTGGTTAAATAAAATTAAATAAAATTAAGTGAAATAAATAAATAAATATTGCGGTGAAGCACTTTGAGTGGAAGTAAATGGGGGTGAATTTAATGATTTAAAAACAAATGTCATGCCCATTGTTTTCGGGGGAAAAAAAGAAAATAAACAGAAATCTGACAAAGTTGTGTTATAATCACTATATATACAGAAACACTGTAACAAAACAAAACAACATATCAACTAGTCCCTCTTTTTCATAAATAAATAAATAAATTAGGGTTCCTCAAACATACAAGAGGGCCTTACAAGCGAAGCTGTAATAAAGTTGATAATATTAAAAAGTGCTGAAGTTGATCTTTCATTACTGATTTAAATGTTCTGTTTCACAAATGCAAAAATACTGGGGCAAAATATACAGAAAGATTTAGACATCAACACTCATCAAACAAACCACAACAATGGTGACAAACATTAAACTAATGCAGATAAACAGATCAACTGCAATGCATGCTGAGAGTCATGAATGAGTTTTGTACTCAGCATGCATTTCAGCGTAAAATTTTCTTTTGTTGATTGTCACCATTGTTGAGTTCCATACGCTGATTCTTGATGTCTAATTGATTCAGCAATTTTATGAGTTATTTTTTTTAGTATTGTCTGTTAAGTGATAGAAGTATGATAGCCATACCACTGCTTTAATCTCACACTGTAGTATCACACATTATTCACACATAAAAAACACAGCAATTATTTAAATAATCATACAACAATGATAACAGTCACCATCACATGATCCCAATGGATCTTAGTTTTCGTTGCCTCAACAAATGTATTGTAACACATTTTTACAAGTGACAATGAAAACCAAACATTAAAGTACAAAGAATCAAGAGCCCAACTAAAGCAAATGCTGATCACAATGATGGTATTCTATATAAAAAAGTATTCTCGTAGCTTCGTAACTTTACAGTTGAACCACTGATGACACACGGACTACTTTGTCGATCATCTTGGTATTTTTCTGGACCTTGAACGTGGTAGTTACCTTGCTGTCTATGGGAGGGTCAGAGAGCCCTCAGATTTAATCAAAAATATCTTAAATTGTGTTCTGAAGATGAACGAAGGTCTTACGGGTTTCGAACAACACGAGGGTGAGTAATTAATGACAGAATTTAAATTTTTGGGTGAACTAACCCTTTAAAGGTTGTGCATATGACTCCTATCAAAATGATGTAACATTTTTTAAATACATTGATCAAAATGAATATGAATAAATTATCAGATTGTTCACTGGTCACAGGGTGACCTGGATCGTGTGTCCTGAAACGTGTGTGCTGCGGGGCTGCAGCTGGATATATCTCTGGTTGCTTGCTATTAGGGTGGGTCCTCCTCGGCTTTGGGATCATGCATGCGTACTTTGAGCTAATATTTTTGGGTATATATTACTTAATTTTTTTGTGTTGCAGTTATTACTATAAACAAATAGGTAGTGTAAGTAGAATTTACCCATTATTATATATTTTACTTGCTAACTAATATATTTAAAGGCACAATATGAAATTTTTCGCCGCTAGATGGTGCGTATTCAAAACAAACAAAGAGACAAAGGCGTAGTTTGATGACGCCGTGACTGAGTGTGGAATCATTGGAGTTGTCGTCTTCATCCCCACAGCCGAAGCAATCCGACGGGACTCAGGCAGAAATCATGTTCATGGATGAGCTAATGTATTAAAGATTTATTAAAGGGGTCATATGATGCAATTTCATTTTTTCCTTTCTCTTTGGAGTGTTACAAGCTCTTGGTGCATAAAGAAGATGATATTGTGCCTTTAAGTAAAATCTAACTGATTTTCATGGGTTGTATTTAACACCCCCAAGATAATTTTTTTTACAGTGTAACACAGTGTCTACACCGGACGCGAGCGGTGCGACAAAATACAATAGAACCTATTGACTGGATGCGGCGCGGCGCGACAAATTCCCGACAGTAACCTGCTGCTGCGTTCTATTTATGACGTACTGACACAAATTTCAAATGATTTTCAGCGGCCGTTTTGTCGCGTCCAGTGTAGACACGTAAGTAGCTGGTAAGTAAACAGATAACATTTCATCTTTTAATTTTATTTTGATAATTTTTCTTCTCAATATTTGTATATACATAAAAATACGTTTTTGAAGACATTAAATCACTTTGGGGCTGTAGGGGGCTGCTAGTGTGTCCATTTTATAAACAACCAAAGAAACATTGATTAGGTATTACATATCAAATAAACAGATATTTGACAGATAGATAGATAGATAGATAGATAGATTTTGAGTTCTTTGACTCAGACTTTGAGTTCTAAAAGGCATGAGGTTCAATTAATATTTGCATATTGAAGACATACAAGAGAGCCTTGGGTCTTCTGGATATTTTTTTCTGTTGAGAAAACATTGT
>NW_015663513.1:3304-4314 GCF_001515625.1 Sinocyclocheilus rhinocerous
GGAAATTGAGGGGTTATGACGTCATTGGCAGGCGACACAATGACACTATAGACACGGTCCGTGTCACTAGTTAAAATTGCTTATTTCTCTGGATTTAAACATTCTTCGAAACATTTGGGATAATGTAATTACACAAGTCAGCAAAATATATAACACTGTTCTAGTGGTTTTTGGATATTTTAATAAAAAAATTGTAGATATTGTGCCTTTAAGTAAAATCTAACTGATTTTCATGGGTTGTATTTAACACCCCCAAGATAATTTTTTTTACAGTGTAACACAGTGTCTACACCGGACGCGAGCGGTGCGACAAAATACAATAGAACCTATTGACTGGATGCGGCGCGGCGCGACAAATTCCCGACAGTAACCTGCTGCTGCGTTCTATTTATGACGTACTGACACAAATTTCAAATGATTTTCAGCGGCCGTTTTGTCGCGTCCAGTGTAGACACGTAAGTAGCTGGTAAGTAAACAGATAACATTTCATCTTTTAATTTTATTTTGATAATTTTTCTTCTCAATATTTGTATATACATAAAAATACGTTTTTGAAGACATTAAATCACTTTGGGGCTGTAGGGGGCTGCTAGTGTGTCCATTTTATAAACAACCAAAGAAACATTGATTAGGTATTACATATCAAATAAACAGATATTTGATAGATAGATAGATAGATAGATAGATAGATTTTGAGTTCTTTGACTCAGACTTTGAGTTCTAAAAGGCATGAGGTTCAATTAATATTTGCATATTGAAGACATACAAGAGAGCCTTGGGTCTTCTGGATATTTTTTTCTGTTGAGAAAATATTGTATAACAGCCCTGTATTTTCAAGGCAATTTATACTATTTTTATATTATGTACTGTGACGAGCGTCCCGAAGCGTCATCAGTGTCGCCCTGGAAACAAGCGAGGAACACCTGCCCGTCCTCGTCACAGGCTGATCGGTCACAGCTGCAGCTCATCAGGCGGCGGCTACATAAGCCCCGTAAGCCCTGCCCCCCTTG
>NW_015663513.1:6257-6978 GCF_001515625.1 Sinocyclocheilus rhinocerous
ACCAGCGTCCTGCAGCACGACATCCGGATGCCGCCAGGGGTCGTCGTCAGGCAACGGCCCTACCGCGTCCCTGAGGCTCGTCGGCGAGCTATTGAGGAGGAAATTCAACAGATGCTGAAGTTGGGGGTGATAGAACCATCACGCAGCCCATGGGCCAGCCCCATCGTGATGGTCCCGAAACCGGACGGCACCCTCCGTTTCTGCAATGACTTCCGCCGCCTCAATGAGGTTTCCGAGTTCGACGGATACCCCATGCCTCGGGTGGATGAGCTGTTGGACCGGCTGGGAAGGGCCCGGTATATCTCAACGTTGGACCTCACCAAAGGCTACTGGCAGGTACCCCTCTCTGAGAATGCTAAACCTAAGACTGCTTTTTCTACCCCTAGTGGCCACTGGCAGTACCGGACCCTTCCCTTTGGCCTCCACGGAGCACCCGCCACGTTCCAGCGGATGATGGACATCCTGACATCCTGTTGACCCGAGTACAAAACATTTCACTTCAACACTGTTAGAAAACAATCAAGTACTTGTATAAGTCAGCGCATGGAAGCAACCCTGTATGTCACTTGAACATCACATTGAACTGATAACTGATACATCAGTCCTACGCCGCAGCCTATCTGGACGACGTCGTGATCCACTCCGAGGCATGGGAAGACCACCTGGACCGGTTACGGAGGGGGCTCTCGGAGCTCCCGCGGGCTGGACTTATGGCCAACCC
>NW_015663513.1:7332-7589 GCF_001515625.1 Sinocyclocheilus rhinocerous
TCAAGTGGGCAGTCCTGGAGCTGCGCTACTACCTCCTTGGCCGGAAGTTCACCCTGGTCACGGACCACGCACCCCACGCACCCCTGGCCCGCGCTAAGGACACCAATGCCAAGGTGACCCGATGGTTCCTCGCGCTCCAGGACTTCCAGGACTTCCTGCGTCATCGGGCTGGAGCCGCGAACGCCAACGCGGATGGCCTCTCTCGGATCTGGGCAGCTTTCGCAGGTCTGTCAGGGGTCACTCCCCACCCACCCCCT
>NW_015663513.1:8574-14367 GCF_001515625.1 Sinocyclocheilus rhinocerous
ACCAAGACCCAGGTACGAGCCTTTTTAGGGTTGGCCGGATATTATCGCTGCTTCATCCCTAACTTCTCCTCTTTAGCCGCCTCCCTGACAGACTTGACCAGGAAGGGGCAGCCGGAGAAGATACAGTGGACACCAGCAGCGGAAGAGGCCTTCCAGAGGGTGAAGGGGGCCCTCACCTCGGAGCCGGTTCTCCGAGCCCCGGACTTTAGCTGCCCCTTCCTGCTGCAGACGGATGCCTCCGACACGGGACTGGGAGCCGTCCTGTCACAGATCCAGGAAGGTGAGGAGCATCCTGTCATTTATATTAGCAGGAAGCTGACCCCGGTCGAGAGAAACTACGCCGTGGTGGAAAAGGAGGTCCTGGCCGTCAAGTGGGCAGTCCTGGAGCTGTGGTACTACCTCCTTGGCCAGAAGTTCACCCTGGTCACGGACCACGCACCCCTTCAGTGGATGGCCCGCGCTAAGGACACCAATGCCAAGGTGACCCGATGGTTCCTCGCGCTCCAGGACTTCCACTTCGTGGTGCGTCATCGGGCTGCAGCCGCGAACGCCAACGCTGACGGCCTCTCTCGGATCTGGGCAGCTTTCGCAGGTCTGTCAGGGGTCACTCCCCACCCACCCCCTATCTCTCCCCTACTATCTCAGATCATTAACAGGACCAGGACGACGCTTAGGGGGGGGAGTGTGACGAGCGTCCCGAAGCTTCATCAGCGTCGCCCTGGAAACAAGCGAGGAACACCTGCCCGTCCTCGTCACAGGCTGATCGGTCACAGCTGCAGCTCATCAGGCGGCGGCTACATAAGCCACGCAAGCCCTGCCACCTTTGAGACACTTCTCCATGAGACTGAGCATTAACTCGCCCTCTCATTTCTCCCACAGACAGCAGCGTGTGACCGACCAGCCCCACAGGAGCACCGCATGGACCCACTGCACTGGGAAGAAGGAAGAGAGCACTCACGGCACCGGAGCACCCACCTAGACCTTTCTCTTTCTCTCACCCACTTGTAAATAAATCCACCCTCCGGGGCATTTTTTGAGCCATCCTTGTCGTGTGATTCTTCACCCCGTGACAGTACTGACAGAACACCTGCACACCTATAAAGGGTAAGTTAACCCCAAAATTTAATATTTGTTATAATTTACTCACGCTTGTTGTTCAAAACCTGAGTTTCACACACACAAAGATAAAATAAAAAACCTGCCAGCTATCCTTCTCTACTGCTTCTCTACTAAAGGTTGGCACAACTGTCAACTGGAGGAGCAACAGAGGCAGTTTCCTAATGTCCTGCAGTTATTGGGATAAAATCAAAGCTTCATTATGTGATTGAACTTTGAGTTGTGACTATTGTTTGGATTTTAAACTCAGATCCTCTATTAAAGGGGTCATATGATGCTGCTAAAAAGAACATTATTTTGTGTATTTGGTGTAATGAAATGTGTTTATGCGGTTTAAAGTAAAAAAAAAACACATTATTTTCCACATACTGTACATTATTGTTTCTCCTCTATGCCCCGCCTTTCTGAAACGCGTCGATTTTTACAAAACTAATCGGTCTGAAAAGCGAGGTGTGCTCTGATTAGCCAGCTATCCAGTGCGTTGTGATTGACCGAATACCTCAAGCGTGTGACGGAAATGTTACGCCCCTTACCATGTTGTGATGCCCTCTCCAGCCAGAGCGACAAGACAAAAACATTCAGACCCATTATAAACGAGGCATTTGTTGCATCCAATGGGGACATAATTACTGATTATAATGACTTATACTGTTGTTTTACGCGTTGCGTTGCGCCGCGCCGCGTAAACATATTTACAAAGCTCATCGCTCTGAAAAGCGAGGTGTGCTCTGATTGGCCAGCTATCCAGTGCATTGTGATTGGCCGAATACCTCAAGCGTGTGACGGAAATGTTATGCCCCTCACCATACTGTTGACGCCGTGTCCCGGCCGGAGCGACGAGACAAAAACATTAAAACCCATTACAAACGAGGCATTTGTTAGCCTAGCGTGAGCTGAGGCCGGGCTAGAGTGAGCAGAGGCCGAGCTAGAGTGAGCAGAGGCGGCGGATTCGACGAAGGAGCGGCAACCACATGTGACGACCCCGGACTGGACTCTGCTTCGTCCACGGTGAAAGCCGATCCGGCGATCCACAGCACTAAGTTGATGTATTTTGATGGATATCGTCACAGATCAGCTCTAGGCATAACGAAGCGGATATCATCCTCTTTTGGAAGACCAAACAAAGTAGTTTCGCTTTCACAACGAAACACACAGCGCCTTCACGACATGGCGGCGGCAACAACAATACTACAGCGAGAATAAAAGTTAAGCCTTCTTTTTATAAAGAATACCTCTTTGGATTTGAGACTTTAGTCTTTGCAACTTTACAGATCTTCTTTATGCACCAAGAGCTTGTAACACTCCAAAGAGAAAGGAAAAATTTAAATCGCATCATATGACCCCTTTAAAGACCCGCTTATGGAATACACTTTTCCTTACAGTATCCCAGGCCTGCTGCTGCTCTTTGGCAGTATGTCAGCACTAAATACTATTTTCTGTGGAGCTGTTCCATCAACACAGTGTCACCTAGACAGTTTATAATTACATTGTTGGTACTAGCTTTGTTCTGTTTGTTTATTTATTTATTTGTGATTCTGATTCCTGTAAACTGAAACATAATTGCAAGTAATAATAAATGCAACTAATGTGATAAAGTAATTAGTTACACAACAGGCCCAGGTTAGTGCCATATCAACTCACCTGTCATTTTGAACCCAACTGTTTTAAGTGAGTGCCTCATTAAATAAGCATGCACTGTAGGAACAGAAATTTTCTAGCACTGTATTTGAGGGATTCGTGCAGCATTTGTGTGGAAAAATAACTTGCGTGGGGAAATCTGAGTGGGAAGATTGCATGAAGAGAAATGGAGAAACGTGGCATTGAGTACTGATAATATTTTGTTTTTGTTTTGTAACAAGCTCTCCCTCACCATCTCCACTCTAATCATGTTCACCCAGTACCTCTTTACGGACACTGTGGGCAAACAGCGTATATTTGCACCCTTGAAGGGAACTTTGGTAAGGGGACGTGACCTGTGTTCCAAATGAAACTGAATTTACCTGTTTGGTAAATGTGACTATAGGTGCAGCGTAAGAGACAGCAGGTTTTATAAAGATGAGAGGAGAGAGGGAACACACATACAAAGTATATTTTAAAAACTTCATTATATCATTTGATTTGCAACAATTACATTAACAGCAATTATAAGATTTGTTTTATTGAAAGAACAGCTAATGGGGTGATGGATGCCAGGCTGCACTGTCATGGAAACATTCCAGGTGAAGATAATTAGGAAATTATGTTGTCTTTCCTTCACCAAGTGTGTTCCAAACAGATACATTATGACACACAGGTGCCCTGAATCTCTAGCTGCAATTCAAGGAGTGCATCACCACCTTGCTAAGTTAACACTTCTGTTTTTCTCTCCACTTACCTGTTGAGTTGTGTACACATAAACTAATGTTGAGTTAATTTCCTTTAAATTGTGACACTAATGATGAATTTTCTCTATTTGTAGCTTTGGATAAAAGCATATGCTAAATGAATAAATGTTCAGAATTTACTCCCCTCATTTCTCCTCATTATTATTTACATCTTTACTAAATGTATGCTGTGTTGTGGGGATATGTGGAACTTTTACATAAAATGCAGCAAATATTGCCACAATTTTTGAGAAAAGCCACTGCAAATTAAGTCATTTTAGGACGTAAAAATCAGAAAATTGTACTGCAAAATCCTGGTCGGACTGATGAGTGGATTATTGTGGATAACTGTCGATCATTTTGGAGGGTATGAAAAACAAAGACAACAAAAAATGGTTTGCATCAGTGTGTTGCCCCATGGACGTTTCAGCCCTTGTGAAAGAAAAGAAAAAAATCAAGCCTGGTATCACTGACTGTCTTGGGATTTTTTTCATCTTCCCTTGAATTCCTATTGTGGTGGATTACTGAAAATGTGACTAGCAGTTATTTAAACAATGTCCGTTATGTCCCTCTTTGCTCTCTCTTCACAACAGGCTTTGCCTATAAATAAACTCTAATTAGCTTCAGTTTTCATGTTTTAATAAAAAGTAATATATGTCCCAAAAAAATATAGCCTGTTACTCGAGTAGTCTTCATTTTGATTGGTGAGGAAAACAAGTGAACTAATGTTTTCTTCATTTAAACATGGCTACACAGCAGCACTCATGCTATATCTCGGGTATAGCAGAAACATAGAATGTGTGTAGTCTTGATTTGCAATCATTAGTAATATGTGCTTGTTTCAATATAAATATTGAATATTTATAATATACATACAGCATATTGTTTAAATATTCAAAATAATATCTGATATACAGTATGATATTAATTATATCAATTAATTATATATGTCTCCAACCCTGCAGATTTCAGCTCCAACCCCAATCAATCCAGAACCAGCTAATCAAAGTGTTCAGATTTACACTAATGAGAATTTTAAATAAAAAATAGGTGTGCTGTTGAAAAAGTAAAATAATGTTTGTTGGTCAATCAGCCATATGTCGTCAGCCCTTTACAGGCATATACATGTATGGGCCGCTTGTGTTTTTATTATTTGGCTCACTACGGGTGGAATTATGGCACTGTTTTGGTTCTGACTAAAAAGATGTGGACCAGATTTGGGCCGTCAGACTAATCTGGGCCACACTTCAGCTGTTTGTTTGGGTCAGATCTGTGCTAAAGGAAATTAGCTTGACTAACTATTAGTAATATATCAACATTTCTTCATCAGAAACCATGCAGCAGAAAATTGCATTAAGCAGCAAAAATGAACACTGCCAAAAAAGGTGCTAAATGCGAATAAAAAGCTCCTTGAAGCAACATAATAAATAATAATAATAATAATAATAAATTATTGACATATCCCATTTAATTAGCTTGATCAGAGATGCCCAATTCAGACACTGAAACAAACAGTAGGCTATCTTCATTTCTAATTAATTTTTTTGTTTGAACTTTTTTTGTTTAATTTTGAAATGTAGAATAAATTTAAATGTATATTTTAATATAATAGGCCCTATAGCTAGATATAATGCAACATTTACATTCGGCTCACGACTTTAAATCAAGTTGGTTGGTTTTTGGCCCCTCTCATATGGACCTTTTTCACATTTCCGGGTTTCTCAGCAGCGGAAGTTGTCATAGTTGGGTTAACTTGAAGAGCAGTGAATGGGAGAGAACCACAAATATATTTTTTGCATTCCCATTTGCTCAAATAGCAAAAGAAAAACTCCACTATAGTGTTTTCATGACTTGCAATAAAAGGAAAAAAATTGAGAGAGACTGATAACGGCAGTCAGAAGAGAGAACAATGTCAAATTTACCATCCCTCCCATAGACGCTGCATTAGAAACACCCTCGCATTAGCGTTAACTGCTTTTTTGTAATTTGATGCAAAGGTGATAAAATACAAAGAATAGTGTTATAAATGCACATATATACATAAAAAAAAAATACAAATAAGAAAAACTTTAGAGGATTTACGATGCTGATGACCGTTAAACATCACAGTCTTGTGAAAAGAGTCCATTAAAGGGGTCCTATTATGCTCTTTTCCAAAGTCTTGATTTTGTTTTGGGGGATGTACTAGAACTGGCTCTCATACTAGATTGTTTGAAAAACAGATTATTTTTCACATATTTGACATTATTACAACACCTCTCTCCCCAGTCTGGCATGAACGGCTCGAATAGTTCCTGTATCAAATGAAGGCCCG
>NW_015663513.1:14465-53350 GCF_001515625.1 Sinocyclocheilus rhinocerous
GAAATGTGTTGTGATTGGTTAGCTGGGCCAGTGTGTGTTGTGATTGGCAGCACTCGGTGCCTGGTCGGGAAATGTCATGCCCCTTACCATAGCCGTCTGCGAGCTTCAGTGTAAATATTGCGTCAAAATCAAATTAATTTGAGCGCGATTTAAACCCGGATGATTGTAACCACTCTAAGTTCGTCTGCTTTGGGAAAGCTAGCGTGTCTCCGACATAGTGATAACACTCGTTGCCTTCTCTAGTGCAGCTCAACCAGGTCTCGTCCCATTCGTCGGTATTTGTGATATCACAAATCCCGGAAAATGTGCGTTGTAGTCCAAACGAGTCGTTCGTTGTAGTTTTTGAAAAGTGATTTCTGTTAAATAAAATATCTCCTTTTGAATTGGACTTTGAACTTTGTAACTTTGCAGATCTTTTTTACGCTCAAACAGCAACATTACAGACTAACTAAAGTTGAAAAAGTGAAAATGCATAATAGGACCCCTTTAAATAGTTTGGGCACCTCAGGCTCTAAGATAGGCCGTTAAACATTAAGAAGAAGAAGAAGAAGAAGAAGGCTCTGAGATAGATGATTCACAGGGCATTGTTCATTTCCCCAACGAATGAATCTTGAATCTCTCTGGAGGAGTCGACTCAGCGATGCTTCGGTCTGTGTTTGTCTTCGCGTTGTCAGCCATATTAGCGTCCTCCTCCATCTCGACCACCGCTAACTCCAGGATATGAATGCGTTAGGCCGGCTGTAGGGACGAAGAGGCTAAACGTTTTCGATCTGTTTGAAAGAACGGTATCATATCCACACAATGGAGGCCGTCAAGGTGTTTAACAGCGAGGTTTGTATGATATTCATTTGTATGAATGTAGACACGATAAAGTCGAGGGTAGGCCGCTGTTGTCATCAAGCTGGTTTCATGGTGCAGGACATATATTTCTTACAAAATCACAAAATTTAATCTTTAAAAGTGTGTTAGGTATGTTTGAGTCTTTGCGTTGCACTTTAAACATTAAAAGATAAAATACTTCATACTCCAGATTACTGTAGTTAGCTTGGCTTTTTTTGTTCGTCATCAGTGCTCAGCATGTTGACAAAAACTGGTCTGGCAACTAAAAGTAATATGTATGTATTTAATTATCTATAGTATTTTATTGCTTCGTTATAATTAGCCCTAATTTATGAAGTCCTGTTAATACAAACGCTAATGTTTCCGCTTCATGTGCTGCTTGGTGAGCTGCCTAACGTACCTAGACAACGTTAGGGCATCATAGGCCCTAGTTAACAGCGTTTTTCGGCATCACATGCGCGTTTCGAATGAGCACAAAAATGCTGCAGCCCCGGGAAAGGCATGTGATGCCCTAAAATATTGTAGGTTCTCCTAATAGGCTATGAGACACGGCCTTTGTTTTTGATTTTTGCAACTGGATTGCTAACAGTTAGCAGCAGACGATCAGAAGTGCTACTGATCTTTATTGGCATCAGTAGTTCTATGAAAAACATTCATGGAACCTTTTTCATTTCACAAAAAGGTTCTCTATAGTAGAAAAAAAGGTTCTTTAGGTTAATAAAATTTTCTAAACATGGTTCTTTTAAGAACTGCTTACTAAAAGGTTCTTTGAGGGACCCAAATGTTTCTTCTGTCACATCGTTGTGGCTATCTGCATTTGAAATTGGAATTAAAAACACTTAATGAGCTATTATGTGTATTTTTATGTTAAGCAGTGTGAATTATATACATGTAGCGAAAATGGCAAAAAATTATCTTAATTAAAAGTATATAATATAGGGCTGTGCAAAAAATCTAATGTGATTTTCATGCGCATCTCGTCAGTAAAGCCGCTTCTGTGATTAGTAGTAAATCTCCAGCACGTGCTTTCAGATGGAGCGGCATTTACTACACAGAGCTGTAGTTCACTGACAAGCTACGCAAAATCACATTCAAAATCGCAGGCGATTCATTGACGATTATGAACGCGATTTTGTGTAGCTTGTCAGTGACGCATGAAAATCGCATTTGATTTTTTGCACAGCCCTAATATCATATTATCTTAATGACTTGAAGCAGACTGTTGTCTAAAGGCCGGGACACACCAAGCCAACGGTCGACCGTTGGCCAACATCGGGCCGACGGCGAGCGACGGTCGGGCTAGTTTGTTTGGTGTGTTCCACTCATCGGCGGCAGTTTGCCCGATTCAACATGTTGAATCAGCGTCGGGACCGTTGGCACAAGTGAGAGCTCTGATTGGATGTTCAGTTTAGCGAACGAGTCAGTGGCCGAGAATTAAAGCGAAAGTGATGAAAACAAGCATGTAACTGAAGGCGGTACAAACAGAAGGCTGTTTAAATGTTACGTGATCTTTCCCAATCATTCTAATACGCAAATGTTTTCAGAACAACATGAGCCACTTAAAATGATCAAAGTTATCAACGTTACTGATATTCAAAATGGTAAGCAAGTGCTGCTTTGTTTACGTTTCGTATATCTGTATTTATCTCGTATATCTTTGTTTCGGTTTCTCCTTTTGAATGACGAATATATACTATTTATATATGCTGATATAGACAGTTAATTCCTCTCACGCATGCGCAGAACGCACGTGTTAGTTTGCCGTCGGCTGTAGTCTGTGCGGTGTGTTCGAGCGCAGCTTTTTGGTCCGATGTGAGGAGACAACACCATCAGCTTTCGTCGCCGCTAGTTCTTTGAAGTCGGCTTGGTGTGTCCCGGCCTTAAAAGAGGACAATGAGATTTTAATGCACAAGATTGAAGTATTACAGTATTTTTTGTTATTTGTTGTCTGTTATTAAAAATATGAATTAGCCTACTGAGTAGTGTGTGTATATATAGTGTAAATACATGAATGCATCCAGGTCACATTGGTATAAACTGATAATAAAGAATGTAAATTGCAATGTTTTATGTTTTTCAGCTGTACTCACTGAATGAATACAAGCCACCGATCTCCAAAGCAAAGATGACCCAGATTACAAAATCAGCAATTAAAGCTATAAAGGTAAGTTTAATAACAAGGTAACATAACATTACAACAGTTTGTATGGAGTCCCTCAGCTTATTAATCAATTCCCATTTATGATGTAGTCTTAGATTTATCCCCAACTAGGGTTGCAAAAAAGTGGAAAATTTCCAGTAAATTTCAGAAATATTCTTTCCAGGATTTTTTTGGAATATTCCAGGGATTTTTGGAAAGCTTCCGTAAATTTACCGGAAATCCACTTCCACCCCTTTGCAACCCTGTCCCCAACACATTTTAAATTATGACTCAAGCGGTGCACAAGCCAATAATGGCATTATTGGTGAATTTCCAAAAGACTTAGCTATAGTTCTGCCTAAAATGAAAATGAATGGATATGAATTATAATTATTAAAGATAGCTAACTTGCACATGAATATAATAGTCAAATGTTCAACAAAATGAGTAGAAAAATACTCTCTGAAATAAAATAGTTATTTACTTTGCATACCGTTTTAGTCATGTTTTCCCGGCAGTGTGTAAAATCCATAGTGTGGGATTCAAAACGTGAAGGTGCAGAAAGAATTCTCGAAGGGGTTTGATCCTCTGCCTCCGTCATGGTTTTGCTTTCTCGCGCTGGCTTGAAACGGATACGATGTTATCTAACACCGTGGTGCTGCGCAGACCGATCGTTGTATGACATCAAAGCACCGCGAGAGCTACAGAGAGCAGACGGCTCCGCATGCTTTCGAATCGCTCTCGCGGTACTTTGATGTCATACACCGATCGTCTGCGCGGTGCTGCTTCAAGTCGAACACACCTATACATTTCGCCCTCTGTTGGAATAAAAGCAGTAACGTCTCCCCACCACCTCTTAGGAAAAGTAAAATAAGTAAATATAAATCCATTCTGAGATAAACCAGTTGATTTTTTTAATCGTTTTAAAAAGAATCGCGATAGTTAGGTGAATCTATTTTTTTCCCCACCCCTCAAAAAAAAATTATATATGAGACTCCCCTCTTCCTCCTCCACTCCACCCACTACTACGCCCACTTTTGTAGCGTTTTTCAATCCTGTGTTGAGAACTAAACGGTGCTGAAACATGGGGTTTCATGATCCTTTAATACACTTACGAGGTGTTTTCCCTAGCTCATGTCCACATGACCATATTCAGTTGACATTCTTCACATAACACAATAATGATGATATTTGTGAACTGTAACTGAGTTTATTACATATAGTGGGGTATAAAAAAATTAAATGCCTTCCTGGCATGGTTTTAGAGGACTTTAATGTCTGTTCCTGCAGAATATTCTGCCTCATAAGTTAACACTTAATATGTGCTTTATCAGTTATAATGTGATTTTTAAACTGTCCTGTTGCTTCAAAACTATGGACAAGCAGTTGTTATGCTTTCAGTAATGTAAGATGATAATTTAAGAGTGATGTAATTTAGTCTGTGTCAGTATTTCTCTTATCTTTTTGAATAAAGTGGGTGCTCTCTGTTGTGTCTTCTGCAAGTATTTTGTGTTTATCTCATCTTCAGATAAACAGACGGAGAAATAGTTGCATCAATTTGATTATGCACTTATACGTTTCATCGAGAGTGAGACAACAGAGTGCTAACAGAGAGAATGTGCCCACCCACACACTATTCTGATTGGCTTTGTTTTGTGATTAATTTTGTTGCGTAATGTGAGTAGATAAAATTGCTTGTCAGTGGAATCCTATCGCATCGTGACATGCTGATAGCAGTTATTCTGCTGCCTTTAGCAGTACAAGGTCATGTACTTGAATTTCTGTTGTTAGATAATTGTAAGTCCTTAGGTAATTGGAAAACTTTATCCTAAGCCATCCTAAACTTTAGGCCTTGATGGTAATAACATTCTTCCTACTTTTCGTCATAGTCTCTTTTTTTTTTTTGAAAGTGAAATAAAACCGTATAAACCAGTGTTATGTGCATTTCTATGCAGGGTCAGTGCTGCATCACTGCAAAAAACATTTATATATTTATTAGCTGACTTATCGGCTGATATATCAGCCGATTTGACATTTTTCAATTTATCAGCACTGGCCAATAAGTTATTCTGCTTGACTGTTTAAGTGTAAAGCAGGACTTTTATTTTGATAGCACTCAGAACGCCAGCGCTTTAGCAAAGACAAACTGGAGCTCACATTCTTGGACTTCATTAGTTTACTGTCTTTGCTTAACAGCTATGTCTAATAAATTATTAGAAATGTTAAACAATGACAGTAGGGTAGTCTGTGTTCGAACATACACCAATTACATTACTCTCCCACTGCCCCCACCGTTGGTTATAGAGATAAAAGCTATTTAGTTCATTTGGATGCTACAATTTATATAGGAGTCAGATTTCACTTATCATGTGAGACGGGAGGCCTTTCTGTGTGGAGTTTGTATGTTCACCCTGTGTCAGCGTGGGTTTCCTCCGGTTTCTTCCCACAGCCCAAAGACATGCAGGTTAGGTGAATTGAAGATTCTAAATTGTCCCCCCCAACATGTAAGACAGACTTGTGTATGGAGTAACTGGTTCTTGCCATGAATAAAGCCATAGATGCTTGAATGGCATTAAGAAGAAAATAAACAAACAAACTTATCATGTGAGTACAGTAAGGACAGATGACTGACAAGGTGTTGGCAGAGGATTTAGTGTCGATGCGAAAAGCATATTTGGCAGACTTTCTATGTTTAATGTAAATGAGTTTGTCTTTGTTTTATTGGTGTGTTTTTCATAAAAAATAATAATATAAATTAACCACAAAATAAGTATTCCTTTTAAAGAAAGGGGGAAATCCAAAGATCCTTTTTTTGTACGTGTTACAACACTCAAGTATATACAAAGCCATGTACATGACATATAAAATATATAGATTAAAAAGTGTATTTATATATAGCACATTATCCCGAAAAAAAGGTATAAGAATAAGTGTAGAATGGCCATGATTTAAGAACAAATTATCCCATCCAAAAAAAAAAAAACCCTTAAGCAACAGAGATGCTGTTTTCAAGGAATATATTAGGGATGCACCGGTACCATTTTTTCAGAACCTATCCAATCCGATACCAAAAATTCTGAGTATCGGCCGATACCAGCACTGTTATTTTATTTTATTTTATTTTTTTAATCAGTGTAGAATTTCTATACCTCAGTGTGGTGACCTGATCATCTCTCTTTTGTGTGTTATGCACAATCTACTAAATATAGACAACTTCATTTGAAAGAAAAATAACAAATGAAAAATTATATAATCTATGACAAAAATACTATTATATACTAGGTTAGTGGATAAATCAGCAGCAAAGTTATTCTAGAAAAATCATGAGTGCACAATTTTTTTTAAATCTAAACATTTAGGGAAATAACATTTAGTGGGGAACAAATATAAGTGAATGAGTGTAGGACTAAATCTGGTAAAATGTTACATTGATCTTTGTATGGTTGTAAAATACATTCATGAATAACAAGTAAATATATTTATATATAAATTAAAAGACTTTCCCTTTAAATGTATAGCACAGTAATGGAGGCAGCAACATTCACTTTGGATAAAAGCATCTGCTAAATGAATAAATGTAAATATGATAGATAGGACAGAACTAGAAAGGCTATTAATAATCTTTCATTGTGCAAAAGTATTAAAATACGAAAGGCTCAATACAGAGCGGCACAAAGCGCTTATGCGCATCCCGTTCGCAGAATGATGCACTTGAAGCAACACAAAGTCACAGCGCCCAGCGCTCCGCATAAGAGTTTAAAGCACACAGAGAAGAGATACTGATGCGTAGTATATTATATCTGTGCAATAGTTTGAGCCTTTTCTTTTAACAGTTTTAAACTTCAGTTACTGTGCGCTCTTCGAGAGAGTTTCATCGTCTTGACTATCGTAATCGAACACGACGCGCAGTTTGAATGCTGAATGGAGAAAGACAGATAGCTGCAGCGGAGAGAAGAGTTTACGTTAACTTGAATTTAACGACTTAAATATTCAACTGTACCTCACATTAAACTATGGAACGTCTTCAGAACACTTGGAATGTAGTGCACGAGAACGTTATGGTGGTTTATGTTTTTTGCCTTTCGTGGGGCTTAACAATAACACAGAATAGTATACGCACAATATCGGATTTGGATTGGTCTCGTCTGACGGATACCCGATCCGGCAGAAAATCGGAGCAGAGACTGAGTATTAGATTGGTGCATCTCTAGAACATATGTAACTGAAAACTGAACTTTTACTTTTTTTTTTTGTATGGAAAATAGCATGTTATTTAATTGTTTAGTCTCACAGTCTTAGCAGCACATGCATTTTAACCAGTTAATTAATTTTTTTAACCAGCTAATGATGCTTTATTTTAAGGCATGCAGTTACTATAGGGTTAAGATTAGTGTTTAGTTTAGAGAGAGTTGTGTTTATTTATTCATAATTTATTGTTGTTACTGCAGTAACACACTACATGTAATGTCTAACAGGGTTTTTCCTGGGTCAAAACGGGTCTTCGGTGGTGGCTGATGGCCATCCACACACACAAACAAAGTAAAAAGTACCCTACCCCCATGATCTGCGAGCCTGACCATAACTGAAATAAATGCAAAGAAACAGTTTATTTTTGCTTATTATTTTAACTAATAGTCTAATTTTCTACCTTAGGCTACATCTGAATAAAATTAGCAGCTTGCTAACAAATTGCTTTGTGCTGGTTTCCCCTCACTCCAGTCTAAACTAAATTATTTTATAGGTAATTTACTACACATGGTCATATAAATAGCTTAAAATTACTGTGGATTATGAAGGCTCAATCTTACATTATTATTAAGGTTAAATCTTATTGAGACTAAATCACACTTGCAATCTCTTTTCTGAGGTGTTCTGAGTAAATTATTTACTTCTACACCGATTCAGACAGTGACGTCTTGTGAGTTCAGTGTTGGACAGATCAGTTGTTTCAACCGTTTATTAAAATGAATCGGTTCAAATGAGGCGTTATGTCGTGAATCGGACATTAGCGGATGTGGACGCATTGTGCACTAATCTCGGTTGTTAGGACATTGCAAAAGATTTGTCAACATGGAAAATACTTCATCACTGCATATGATTTTTCTTTTATTAAAAGTTAGCAGCATGTGCGAAACGGTTGTCAGAAGATAAGGAGATGTTTTTTTAGCACAATTTACACCGCCGTTAATTAAAGTAAAAGAAAAAATCTCCAAATGCGCCACATGAAACATGGATTCAGTCTTCCGGCCTTTTACCGTCATGTCAGTTGATTTTGAGGGAGGGAGAGGAAAGACAGTTATACAGAGAGAGTGCACGGGGAGGGGCTCTCTGCCCTTTCTCTCCCTCAGTTAACATGCGCAGCAATCATTTACATTACGTTAACTGATCAAATTAGGCTTTGGCGGGACAAATATGTGTTGTGGCGGCCGATAAAGTGTTACTGAATTTGCAAAAATTTACATCCCTATTAAGAACCAAGGGTAAATTTTCAAGGTTGTTTTGTCTTTTGGCGATATATGTTAATATTAGGGATGTGCGGGTCTAGTCAACTAGTCGACTAAACGGTACAGCTCCTGCTAGTCGACACTGAAAACAATAGTCGATTACACGACAGAAAAAAAAAAGAAAAACAAAAACATGATTTTATCATTCAAATTACCATCATTTTAACATTGCATTTAAAAACATTTTAAATAAGTTAAAATAAAACGTTTGAAAAAAATACATTATTTTTAAAAGTTTATCTGGGCAGAAACTACACTTTTACCTCAGACCTCACATGCGTTTTCTTCGTGTCAGTTGCGGCGAGTTCAAAAATGACCATGTGAAAGACGAGCAAGGTGTGGGATTGTTTTGAATTAGAAGGAAACGCAAAAGGTTTGTGTAAACTGTGTAATGTCAAATTGTCTTACAATAACTCTACTGGAGCGATGCGTAATCATATTCAATACAGGCACGTAGGCGTTAGCTTAGAGCAGTGGTTCCCAACCGTTAATCGCCTCAGGTCCCGTCTTTCCCCAGACCACGTTGATAATTTCACTGAACAAATAACGCATGGTCTGAGTAAGTAAAAATGGTTTGGCTGACGTTGAGTGTATGCACTTCTTTTTTTTCTTTTTTAACGACCGCCTAAAATGAAATGATAACGCGAGGCAAGTGTGCGGCAAGCGGAATTCATTGTTAAACGACAGTCAAATTAGTCGTCGCGCACATCCCTAGTTAATATGTCATGTAGCTTATTTAGGGCAATAGGGCTGTTGCGATAACCGCAATACCGCGCTATTGACGAGCAAACCGCAGAGGAATGCAAGAACCGCAGCAACTGCGATTTTTGTGTGTTTTCTTTTTTCGTAAGGTTATGCCCTTCTCGTTTTACACTTCATGCATGTGGACTGAATATTAAACAAGTTAGTAATAACATAATGTGTACCATGCTGATTTGTACAGAGGCTCCTAAACAGCCACTGCGATTTTTGCGTGTTTTCTTTTTTCGTAAGGTTATGCCCTTCTTTTACACTTCATGCATGTGGACTGAATATTAAACAAGTTAGTAATGATAACATAATGTGTACCATGCTGATTTGTACAGAGGGTACTTACAGGCTCTGAGTCAGTAGGCTACTCTCCCAGGAAACAGCCCTCATCCTCCGTAAAATGTGTTTCATTAGATTTGCACTTAACAAGCCTAAACAGACAGTGAATGAGAGGGAGATCGACTGAGCGCGTGTGATTACTTGCGTCTGTCCTCCAGGCCCACTGTAACTGAACTGACTGACAGCCCGTCTAGAACGCGCACAAGTGGAAATATCAATGGAAAGTCTCTTGTCCAGTCAGATTAGAAAATCAGATTACAACTAGGCTGCGACAGCCCTATAGGGCAATACTAAAGGCTGGATTATACTAAAAGACTTTTACAATCTGAACAGATCAGCGGGACATCATACACTTACCAACTTTGCAATTGTCACAGAGGAAAAACTGATACAAGAAGGTGCAAATGAGACTTTTGGGTTGAGAACTTTGTGTCCATTCATGCAACACTTGGCCCTCCCGCAAAAGTCATGTAGGGTGTTATGTAATAAGAGGGAAGGATCTTGATGAAATGGGGTCATATTTAAGAGATTAATACCAAGTTTAAACTAGTGTATTTCGTTAATGAAAACTATGATGAGAAATATTTGTTGACAACCGTTTTTCCATGACTTTCCAACCCTGACATCATTAAACACTAACTATGACCATATCAACGTGCAATATCATTGACGAAAAAAGGCAAGAATAAAATGTAGTAAAAAAAATAAAATCTCTCTGTATCCTAAATTTCTCTATATTTTCTTCAATAAAAAAAGAGGAAAAATACAGACCTCCACGAGTTTTCATGCTAGAGTTTGCCAGATATCAATAGTTTAAATCCCCCTTAAATAGGCACATTTTCTTTGCAACCTAGCAACTATTTGCACGTGCTCTTAGACTACAGAAAATGTGCTGATGACCTGAAACATCGACAGACATGTAAGTTGGAGTTTAGTGATCTCCACTGATATTTTGCTCAAATGAAAGTGGCATGTTCCTTCACATGGTGGTTCGCGCTGTTCGCTGTGACTAAATCTGCCATTGAACCTTATCAGTGATGAACTGTAATAAATCCAAACATAAATCTTGGCTATGTTGTTTGTGATTGAGGTTGCTGAATGAATGCTCTTATGCAACCTCTGTGCCACAATACAAAGACTTTTTTTGTTGTTGTTAATAGAAGGATATGAATTTAATTTGGAATTATTAGAAATAATATTACAAAATGTCAGTGTTTTAGTTTTTGAAACTTTTGAGTTTTGTCTGATTATCAATTTAACTATTATGCTGCATGACTAAATGTCACTCTTAATTGACAAAATTTTGAATTAACCAAGTTTTAATTGACTAAAATGAGTCAAACAGAGTTTTATAGTCAACTAAAGCTTGACCAAAAATATTCAGAAGAGGTTGACTAAATATAATACAATGTATTATATTTAGGTAATAAACATCCTAAGGATGTTTGATCCAGGACTAAGACTAAATCCAAAAAAAGAAAGAACATTAGTGTAAACAGCAGTGTGTCTTGGCTTTTTTTCAGCCAAAAACTGGAAACTTTTTATGCGTTTTGCCTGTTTGTTTACACGACAACGGCGTTTTGGGGACTAAAAAAAAATGGGACTAAAAAAAAAAAGCATATTTTTGAAAACAGGTTTCAAAGTGCAAGTTTTTGACAATGCCACCGTTATCGTTTCTGTGTAAACACCCAATACGGGAATCTTTGAAAGCGGTGATGTCATGTGCGTGTGTAGTACGTGTTAGGTATGTAGACATGCGCAGTACGTGTCGATTTTAAAGGCAAGCGCGAACAAACATGCACAACAATGGCAGAGTACATGGTACTGTTGTTGCTGCTGAAGAGTTTGCTAACGCTTCTTCAGCAAAGTGTGGATTTACTTCACCAATATTACAACCAACAGTGGAGACGCATCATATACAACATATAATCGTCACTTTCCTACAGGTACTGTTTACTAACAAGGTGACAGCGCCAACTACTGGCCCGGCATACGTAATACAGCGTTTTTGGCCATTTTCGCGGATATGTGTAAATGCGAATCGTTTTGAAAATGTTGTCGTATATACGTGAAACTTTTTAAAAACTCAAGGGAAAAACTTTTCCGTTTTTGACTACATCGTTGTCGTGTAAACGTAGCCTGAAAATGTGCCTTATTGCCTGATAGAAACAGGGTAACACTGGTGTCTTCAAATGCTTCAAAATCTCTCTCTCTCTCTTTTCTGTGGGAATGGCAGAGGTACACCTAGAACTAAATATTTTTCTGTGGTTTGGTGCTTCAGTAATGTTTTAAGGTTTTTCTTTGAGATATATGACAAGTGGAGGCAAGCATGAATAATAAAAACCATCAGCTCGAAACGGTTCAGATAACAGATTTGTAATGTAACGCTAAAAGACTAGTAGTGTAACTGATTTGGATAATGCAATATGCAAAATACAATGGACCGGTCCAGTACTTTAATTTACAATGTCCTCTTTATGATTTTCACTCATTCTGTGTATAAATCATGGCAAAAGCTGAATACAGGTCATGTGTATCAGTTTTCTAACTGCGTGATTATCTCTCACTTGTTGGGGTTTTTGCGACGTTGCCGTTGTTGCATACTTGGTATATTGAACTCCTAATGTCTTGTTTGTTTTTCTGTGAATAACACCTCTTTCCCCTTCCCTCAGCAGCTCTCCCAGCTCCCCCAAAGCACTGAAAGTGAAGCAGGAGGATGGGGCGAGAGAGAGTTTCAAAGAGATAAGGGAACCCCTAACCAGCTTAGGTAGGAGATGGGCTGTTTCAAAAGGAGGATGGAAGAAGCCGCATAAGACATGACTCAAAACGCTCTTTTAATATAGGCAGAAGTGTAGGGGGGCCCTTATGGTCCCCTGGGTTCACTGCTTCACAACAGTTTTTATTAATTGCGAGTGTGGACCGATTGCATTTGAAGAGTCTTTTGAATGACCGTGCTTAGTTTTATTCCCGCAGGTGTTAATCTTAGTATCGCTTCATGGTGTTGACAACTTCTGTGTTACAAGTTTGCCTGGAAAGTTCTTTTAACTTGAGTTTGTTGGGGGATGTTACACTTCAGTTTTAGATCGTTTAGGCTGTTAGTTTGCATTTAGCCAAGTGAGAGATGTAGTTCGTGAGCATGGCATGTCTCTGAGGAAGATGTGTTGATTGTCATCTTGAACATCAATTTTTTACTATTACTTTTTGAATGCCTCTGAAGTAATATGTGAAAAACTTGTTCTGTTTGTTATGCATTATATTCATTTATATATTATAAATATATATTTTTTTATATATTTAAAAATATATATTTTTCTCTATCAGCCAGTATTGGCATTTAAATGATTCAACATCTGAATTTAATTTTCAGTATCGGTCTAATATTGGAAGCCAGTATTGTCAGGGCATGTGTTAAGCAAGTACTAAACCGTTCTATGTTAGAGTTGTTTTTTTTTTTTTCGTGATTTGGCCTTGTTTTAAGTAATTTTTTATTTTTTTTAACTAGTGTATAGGTCTAAGTTTTTAGAAAAATGTAATCTTGCAAGACGAGTGAAGCATGCTATGTTATGCTTCGTCAGTCATTATTAGACAATAATTTAGGCCTATATCACTAGTCATAGTCTGTGTAGCACAGTTCTGCACTACAATTACCTGGAACACACAAACTGAAGATTAACAAAGATTATTAAAAAAAAGGAAATCATGGACCACTGACAACAAGTCTGGAGAAACCAGTATTCTGCTCTTGAGTTGAGGAGCATATGCATTATATTATAGTGTTACTCAGAGCTGTACATTCTTTTTTTTGTGCTACAGAGGGTTTTGTAGGCCACACAATTGTATCACAACTATGAAATATGTGTTATACACATCAGATTTCTTTCCCAACTGTTGACATTTGCTAAACTCTTGGGCTGGGTTGAAAATTGTAATTTTAATTGATTTTAATTGATTCAACCACGGAAAGACATCAAAATATATAGTACTATGTCACATTTATCTCAGAAAAAGACATTCAGTGTCCAAAAATTCGATAGTTGACTAGAAAAATTAACTCCGTACATGCACTAGATTACATGGTTGTTATATTTTTACTTAACAGGTTCTTCAGTATTTAATGTAGGTATATTTGAATAAATTCATCATGAAAACATGAAACATTTTTTATCATTAAAAACTGCTTTATGTGCAGTTTAAATGTTTGTTTACATATCTCTTCAATATAGTAATATGCCAACTGATAGGGTTTATTTTGTAGTTTACAGCATTAGTTGTGAAATATTTTTTTCTTTGGAAAAAATATTGACATGAACAGTACTGTCTGTACCTGATTGCATATATCCAAATTAATCTATATCAGATTCAATTGAATCACAAGCTTGTGAGCCGAAATCGAATTGAATCATGAAATTGTCTCAATACCCAGCTCTACTTAAGACTTAAACTGTGTCTACTGGATTGCATGCTGTGGAAGCTGTCTGTGTCCACATCGGGACTTTGTGAGTTTTTTTGTGGCTTATTTGTGCATAATAGCATCCTGTGCCTTTTCTCATTCATGCAGTTTTTTTTTTTTTTGCTCTGTGTCACCAGCCTAAAGAAGTGCCACAGTATGCACAAAATGGCTTACTTTTCGACACCATGAAAGCTGCTGGGAGAAATGAAAGCATATAAGAGGGGAAAAGCTTGGCACATCCAGTGTGTCTGCAGGGTCTAGGGAGTGGAAGTAGACACACAAACACATGAGAGAGAAGACTAAAAGTCTGTGACATTCAAAATAATTTGAGATATATGTGACCCTGGACCACAAAACCAGTCATAACGGTCAATTTTTCGAAATTGAGATTTATACCTTCAAAATATCTTCATGGAACATGATCTTTACTTAATATCCTAATGATTTTTGGCATAAAAGAAAAATCGATAATTTTGACCCATACAATGTTTTTTTGGGTATTGCTAAAAATATACCCCAGTGACTTAAGACTGGTTTTGTGGTCCAGGGTCACATATTTTCTTTCAAGGACCACCCACCATAGTCTCTCAAAATCCTGTGGGGAAACAATGGGACTATATATCTGAACAATAAAAATGTTGATTTTTTAATCAAAATATGATAGAAAATCTGATGTATGTTGTTAAATTTTCTTCTTAAATCTCTGCGAAGGCTTGTAAAGAGTGTCTTAAGTGCTACTTGGGTGGAGTGAAATATTCCATTGTTTTCAAAAGGGCCACATTGACACAGCAGTAGAATATTGTTGTCAGTGCTGTTGGAGTGCTAAATACAGTTTCACACTAGAGGTCTGCGGGGGACTTCGCTATATATTCACTTTGTTCACCCGCTTTCCACTTAGAATAATTTACTTCCCGACCCGACCGTTCCCGCTAAATTTAGATCTCGTTTCCAGAATCTCACATTTAAATTTCCACTACTGAAAGAGAGAGATAACAAATAAAAATGTAGTCTGAACAAAAATTGTATTTGCTTTTTTATTCGTCTTGTCAAGATAAAAAATTTGTTGCTGTCAACACAGTAGCAAAAGTGTTGCAGAGAAAAAATAAATACATAATTGCGACATCTGCCATCCTTATTCTGCTCTATCACTCATCGACAACCTGCCTGTTCTGTCTGAGGGCCGAATATTTACCACAGGTAGCTTTACCACCAGTACAGCCTGCTCTGAAGACCTTTATTTTTTTGCTGTATGCACAGACCCCGCAAATAACATGCATGACGCAGAAAGCACTGGTCCATGGGTGCAGCACGTGCATAACAAAGGACGTCGGGAATGGGATATTGTTAGACCACCTGCTCACGTTCCAATTACACCAGAGTTACCGACCGCTACTAAGTTTTATTCGGAAATTTAATCCCGCGTCGCAAGAAATCTGGTTCGGTCCCGCGGGAGTGCAGACCTCTTTCACACCTAGTTCATTTGAGAATCTCTTAATTAAGATTTGATGGATGAACTCGCAATTTGAATACTTCGATATGATAAGACATTCTGGTGTTATGGATGTTACTATCTTTAATCTATTTACTTTTGCAACTGACACTATAGTTACAGTTGATATTTAGTGGTTGTCATTAGAATAGGAGCTTGATATTGGTTGTTCATTCAGGGTTTTTCCTGGGTCTTCGGTGGTGGCTGATGGTCATCCACACACACAGTAAAAACTACCCTACCCACATGATCTGTGAGCCCAATACTGACCAAAACTAAAATAAATGCAAAGAAACCATTTGTGATTTTTGCTTATCATATTTATTCATGAAAGAACATTAAAAAGTTTATTTTAACTAATGGTCTCATTTTCTACTATACATCTAAATAAAATTAGCAGCTAGCTAACAAATTGCTTTGTGCTGGTTTCACCTCACTGCAGTCTAAACTAAATGATTTTATAGGTCATTTACTACACATTGTCATATACATAACCTGAAATTACTGTGGATTATGAAGGCTAAATCTTTTATTATTAAGGTTAAATCTTAAAGGAGTCCTATTATGCTCTTTTACAAAGTCTTGATTTTGTTTTGGGGGTGTACTAGAACATGCTCTCATGCTTGGTGGTTCGAAAAACGCATTATTTTTCACATAATTTACATGATTAAAATACCTTTCTCCCCAGGCTGGCACAAACGGCTTGATTAGTTCCGGCTTTGATGAAGGTCCGCCTTCCGAAAAACAAAATGCGTTGTGTTTGGTTCGCTGTCCCAGTGTGTTGTGATTGGCGAACAGCTTAGACCAGGGCTGTCCAAGCTCGGTCCTGGAGGGCCGGTGTTTTCTGTAGGCGGGAATTATTTTTAATGATATTCAAATGAGCCGCTTTGTGTTATCACAAAGCCCGGAAACCAACGCTGTAGTCCAAACGAGCCGTTCGTTGTAGTTCTTGAAAAGGGATTTTTTAAAAACGAAATATCTCCCTTTGGAGTGGACTTTGAGATTTGTAACTTTCTAGATCTTTTTTATGCCCAAACATACACACTACACACTGACTAAAATTAAAAAAGTGAAAAAGCATAATAGGACCCCTTTAAGGCTAAATCACACTAATGATCTAATTTCTGAGCTGTTCTGAGTAAATGATTTGTTATTGTTATACACTGATTCAGACCGTGACGTCTTGTGAGTTCAGTGTTGGACAGATCAGTTGTTTTAAACATTCTTTAAAATGAATCGGTTCAAATTAGTCGTTATGTCACAAATCGAACATTAGCGAACAACAACAAAAGATTTGTCAACACGGAACACTTCATCACTGCATAGGATTTTTTTTCTTTTATTGAAAGTGTGTTTTATGGTAGTCGAATGTGTTTATTTTTGAAACACAAATGAATGTATTTTTAATGAAACCTGAGAGATTTCGTGTATGTAGGAATGTATTTGCTTCTGTCATTGTGCAGTGTCCTTGAGCTTGGGAAAGGCACTATATAAATTAAACTTATTATTATTATTATTATTATTATTTCTGTACTGCTATTGAAAGTCCAGCAAAACATTGGTGCTTAAAAAGTTCACAGAGATCATAAACAGAATCCATATGAATCAAGCAGTTTAATTCAAGTCTTCTGAAGATACACAAGCACATTATATGATAAAAACCTTTCACTTAGGCCTTTGTTCACATAAACATTGATATAAAGTGATCATATCTTGGATTAAACTGCTCTATGGATTCATTTGGATTTTTCTTACAATCTTTTATTTACATTTAGGTGGAATGGACTTTTAATTGAGGGACAAATCTTAGGTTTCATTAAAATGTTCTACATTTGTGTTTCAAGGATGAACAAAAGTTTTAATGATTGGGAATTAAATGTAGGTGAGTAAATTATGGCTGAATATTCATTTTTGGGTGAGCTAACCGTTTAATGTTGTGGCTCTTCTGTTGTATTAATTCTTATTCAGGTATACAGTTATTGTAATATTCACTGCAATTATTGCATGCACAAAAATAATATAGGGCCAGATGCATAGACATAGTCACCATGTCAAGACTGTCTCTTAGGAACTAGTTTGGCCAACTAGCAGTAAGCCGAAGGATAATTAGGCTTACTTTTCAGATTCAATTTAGACCTTTGATCTACCTTTTTGCAACTGACAAGTTATGACCACTTATCTGTTATGGGACACTTTTGGGACACTGTCATGGTTTTTTTCAGGAATCTAAGATTTGTTCACTGGAATTAGAGAACATGTCCCACAAGAGCCCATCAAAACCACCATGTCCTGATGAACTAGAAAATGTTTATCTTTTGTCATTTGTTAGTCACTGTTCTGTGACTATTTAAATATCACCTTGTACTTGGGTCAGTGGACTGTTTGGCTTAGGGTTGTGCCAAACTACTTTTTCTTAAAAACGGTTTCTTTAACACTGGCTAGTCATTCAGACAAACCATTGACTAGTCAGTGTTTATAAAATGGTCATTTCCATCTGGATCCTTGATCAGACGCGCATACACGCAACTTTCATCTCTCTCTCTCTCTCTCTCTCGAATTGGCGATATTTGAGAAAAGGGTTTAGCGATTTATAATTATTGGGGGGGCTAGCCCCCCTCAATGTCTATGGTGGTTATCGCCCTGATCAGACATGAACATATGTTGTGGCACTATCGTGCATGCAGTAATGATATGACGTGCAGCCATGTTGCCGCTGAAGCCGGTTTACGCTGAGATAATTCATACCCCTTCGTTTGAAGTGTGGTCCCGAAAAATCTTCGTTTGAAGGGCTATCTGGCCCTTCCCCTACCCCTACCCCTCCAACCAAAAGAGAATCGAGACACCCCTACCCCTTCAGAGGGGTAGGGTAAAGGGGAAGGGCTAAGGGGTAGGATTGGGCCTAAGAGATAATCAACAAAATAAATGGCTGAAATATCCTTTTGTTACACAAAAACTGTCTAGTCATTATCAACAAAATGCTTAAATGTAAGATTCTCCTTTGAACTTGTGATGTGACGTGATCCTCACTCCGTATTTAAAAGTTAATCATTGGGGGTTTTAGGCATTTTTGCCTTCATTATGATAGGACAGATCAAAGCTGTCAGGAAACAAAGTGGGAAAGAGATAAGGGGCGGGATCGGGAAAGGTCATTGTGTCGGGTTTCGAACTCGGGACACGCTGTATGTCGACCCGCTGCCCACAAGGCTGTCGGCGCCGACAAAAGTTAATCATTGTTAAAGGTAGGGCCGGGCGATATAAGCTAAAAAAAAAAAAAAAATGTATCAACATTGTTTCATATCATTAGGTGATAATTGTTGACTTTTTTTTTCTTTTTTTCTTAATAACCTTTTTTTGAAAATAAAGTTCATATAAAAGAGCAATATAAAAATGTTTGTTTAACCACTGTGTTTTTAATTTAATTAATTTATTAAGACAAACAACAATTAATTTACAAATATCTCCTTAAGTTTTAGTTAAATAAGTATTAAGGAATCTTTTGGCTTGTCTCCCGGGGCCACAGGAGGGCGCAATGAGCAAAATTATGTAGCGCATTTAAATTGTCAATGCAATGAAATAACAACTGTCTATAAAAACGTGCATAATGTCTAAATTACATATATAAATCAAATATAATTTCGTAAATTGCATAAACAATTATGAACAAAAAAAGCATCTTGTATTTATGCAGAAGTTAATATAAAAGAGCAATATAAAAATGTTTAAGTTTAACCACTGTGTTTTTAATTTAATTAATTTATTAAGACGAACAACAATTAATTTACAAATATCTCCTTAAGTTTTAGTTTAAATAAGTCTTAAGGAATATTTTGGCTTGTCTCCCGGGGCCACAGGAGGGCGCAATGAGCAAAATTATGTAGCGCATTTAAATTGTCAATGCAATGAAATAACAACTGTCTATAAAAACGTGCATAATGTCTAAATTACATATATAAATCAAATATAATTTCGTAAATTGCATAAACAATTATGAATAATTAATTTATTAAGACAAACAACAATTAATTTACAAATATCTCCTTAAGTTTTAGTTTAAATAAGTATTAAGGAATCTTTTGGCTTGTCTCCCGGGGCCACAGGAGGGCGCAATGAGCAAAATTATGTAGCGCATTTAAATTGTCAATGCAATGAAATAACAACTGTCTATAAAAACGTGCATAATGTCTAAATTACATATATAAATCAAATATAATTTCGTAAATTGCATAAACAATTATGAACAAAAAAAGCATCTTGTATTTATGCAGAGCTTAATACAAAAAGCTGAAGCGCCAATAATACATATTGCATTTAAAAACATATGAGATGCAGTACAATGGAATAAATCTCCACAATTTTGCGACATGTATTCTAAAAGGTTAACCTCTTAACTTTGCGTGCTTTCTATACATCTTGTGTGAGACGCGATTGCAGCAGTCATAGTTGTCTGTCTAAAAAAATGTGCAGAATATGTGTTCCATGTGAATGGCTTTGTTTCGGTTTTAAGCTAATCAAAATCTTCTCTGCGTTAAGCTTCTATATTTCTCTAATATTTTGAATGAATAATGCAGCAGCGGCACATCTCGTGGGTTTCAACTGGATAGACTAACAAAACATTAAAATGCAACAACGACACTTACATTATCATCACTGCATCTCGTGCACCACTGTTAAGGCTCGCTGATGCACACCTAAAATTTGATTGCACCGTTTTTGCATTCAAATGCAATTTATTTTAAATTCGACTAATATTCATTTTTTTTTATTCACAATCTCCTCATCACAGGCAGGCACAGCACTCATTTCAGCATGCGTTCATGTGTAGTGCCTATATCGTGCGCTATATCGAACCTTTTTTCTATCTTTATTGATAAAGGTGTACCGTCGATAAATACTGAGACCATTTTATCGCCAAGGCCTAGTTAAAGGAATAATTCAACCAAAAATGAAAAATTGCTGTTTACAAAAGATATAGGTGACTTACTTTCTTCAGCAGAATACTAAAGATGATTTTTAGCTAAACCCATGGTTCTTGGTAGCATAATATGCAAGTCAACGGGTGCTGTCACTTTAAGTTTAAAAAAAAAACACAGTTTAGGATATAAGAATGCATTGTCTACTGAGTAATGTTTTTGTTTTAAATGTCCAAAGTGGGCCAATACCTCAGCAGGGGGGTACCTTTAGCAAACATCCTAAGCTGCTTCAGTTTGTTTGGAGGTCTTTGGTCTGTGTGACATTCATAGATAAGTTGAACTGCACTCGAGTGAAAAGGTGGATCTCAGCCTGCTTGTTTGGTGTGCATTTGTCTTCTGCAAAAGATTGAGGATTCAAGGAGACATGTCTTTTTTAATTGTCAGTTAATCAAAGGAATCAACATATATAAAACAAAAAAACATGTAAACCAATGTATAGCTAAACCATTGAAAGAAGTAAGCTGGCTGTACATATACTTTATATTACTCTGTATATAAGTTTACTAAACTAGAGTAAAAAAAAAAAAGCATAGCCTCAGACAAACAGTTTTGCGGGCTAACGCTCATCAGTGCAATAAAACACTCTGGGAAGACACTGTTTAAGATATTGGGGCGGTTTAGAGTATTGGGTATCTGTTTTAAACACTGTTTAGGATATAAGAATGCATTGTCTCCTGAGTAATGTTTTTGTTTTAAATGTCCAAAGTGGGCCAATACCTCAGCAGGGGTACCTTTAGCAAACATCCTAAGCTGCTTTAGTTTGTTTGAAGGTCTTTGGTCTGTGTGACATTCATAGATAAGTTGAACTGCACTTGAGTGAAAAGGTGGATCTCAGCCTGCTTGTTTGGTGTGCATTTGTCTTCTGCAAAAGATTGAGGATTCAAGGAGACATGTCTTTTTTAATTGTCAGTTAATCAAAACATTTTCATACTTGAAGTTTGCATAGGTTATTTTCCTGTTTATTACTGTGTAGGTGCTTTGAAACAGTCTGTGTTGTATAAATATTTGAATTTATATTTTTTATTTGAGCAGCAAACCAGAATATTAGAATGATTTCTAAAGGATCATTTGACTGGAGTAATGATGTTAAAAATGTAGCTTTGAAATCACAGGAATAAATTCCTTTTTAAAATCTATTCGAATAGACAATATTTAAAAATGTTACTGTTTTTGCTGTATTTTGGATCAAATAAATACAGGCTTGGTGAGCAGAAGAGACTTCTTTAAAAAAACTTTAACAATCTTACTGTTCAAAAACTTGACTGGTAGTGTAGTTTTATAGGAGGAGGTTTCAGAGACTTGGCAAATTCATTTTTCAAAAGTTTGTATGTACAGACATCTGTTGTGGGAGTTTTTGGCAGGTTTTCTGAGGCTTTTTTTATTTTTATTTTTTATTTTTTTATACACAGTTTTTCATCTCGATATCGGAATTATATCGTATTGACCAAAATTAAGAAATATACCGTGATATAAATTTAGGCCATATCGTCCAGCCCTATAAGAAGGCAAAAGATGCCCCTGCACAATTAAGCTAGATCTGTTATGCCTGTCACGAATAAAATGAAATGTGAATTAACTGAAAAGTATAAATTGTGGCATTACATTCACTATATTTGATCACCTTGTATCAGATTTTTTTTACACACGATTTAGAGCATTGAGCATTATAACCAATCATACAAGTTTCTATTGAGCTTATGAATGCATTGTCCAATCAGAGGTGTTTGTTTAGTTTTTTATTTGAGTTCTATGTGTGCGCTCACTGGCTGAATTCTGAATCCAAATGTGCAAATTCTCTCATCCTCCTTAAGCAAAGTGCAGATAAGATGTAGGGCTGGGCGATATAGCCACAAAACCCCCCCCCGCAATATAAAGTATATATCTCGGTATTTTCTACCTTTTTCAGTTTGGATGGAAACAAAATCTGTATTTATTTTGAAAAATGTTATTTTACATCCTGCCCTTGTTGTCTAATGAAACAGTGTTCATATTAAAGGCTATTAAAACAAGTATAGTGAATGTTACTATTAGCTATAATAGCCTATGTGCAAAAAAAGGATTAAAATCACATTACATTCTAACATTGTAACATTACAATCTAAAAACAAAAAATTATGCTCCTTAAAGCAGAAGTTAAATTCTCTAAACTAAAAAAATACTAAACTTTTACAGATGAAGAATATACCTGTGAAATCTGCTGTTTTCCTCAGTGCATAACTTACATCTCAAACACGTTAAACAGCACAAGTAGCCTGTCTTTCAGCAGCACATGTATCTGAGCATCTGACGGGGCAAGCCGCTTTAAACTGTATGTGTTAACTCTATCTTACGAATTATTTTAAAGCCCTTGATATAAAGCATGTCTAATGTTTAGGACAAACTGCATTGTGCACTTTTCCAAAGCAGCTCACTATGTGTCCTCCGCTATTTTTCAGATGCCGTAAGCGCAGTTGCGCTGTAGGGCTGTCAAAATGGCTGAAAAACTAAATTCGAATTTTGTGCTTAAATATGATCAAAATTTGAATTATATTCGAATTTAAAATGCATAATTTCAGTTAGGGTAAAGAAAAGCTTTTGGCTTTTCTCCTGAAGCCACAAGAGGGCGCATCGAGCATAAGATAATATGACTATCTGTGAAAAAGTGCATAATGTTTAAAATAATGATTATAAACCAATTATAATTAATTCAGTTGCTTAAACAACTATAAACAAAACAGCATCATGTATGCATTCATAGTTTAATACAAAAGGCCGAAAGCCAATCACACAGTACATTTTTCGTTTAAAGACATGAGTTGCAGTGGGATAGGGAAAAAAACCCGCCATTAAGTCTCGAGATATGTTTTTTCAAAGTTGAACTTGCATTAATTTTACATGGCTTTCTAAACATGCGGTTCTCTTGTGCGAGACGCGAGTGTAACGGTGATAGATGTGCGAAATATGCGTTCTGCGTGAACGGTTTAGTTTCAGTTTTGACGTAAACAAGATGTTCTCCGCATTGATGTTCTCTTTTCCCGCAATATTTGTAATCAACAACGCAGCAGCGCCGCATCTAGTGGCTTCAACTGGATAGGCTAACAAAAACATTAAAATGTAATGACACTTACATCGTCATCGCATCTCGTGTGCCGTCTTCTGCTTGAAAACACCTTAACGCACACCTAAAATTCGAATGCAATGTTTTTGCATTCGAATGTGGATTTTTATTTGAAATTCGACGAATATTCGAAGCACAGTATTTTTTGTGATTAAGTCATAGCGTTTATGCATTTATAAATGTATTTAGACTACTGTTTTTCATAAATACCTACAAGCCATATTACATTTTTACCATGGTATTGAGGTGCTATATTTGTGGTTTTAACTGTGATTGTCATTATCTAAATGTATGCTACTATGGAAGACCAATGGTTAAAAAAACCCCACCTCAAACAGTCAGAATAATTCAATTTCACCATATATAAAATGAGATTGCTACAATTTTTACAGATATTACTGATTTTGATAATGAACATAAATCTACATCTGCATCCTAACTCAAGCTACTATCAAATGTGTATTTCTAAGAGACAAAAAAATTTTATAGGCCTATTATTAATATTATCAGGCAACACAAACTTCTTTCTTGATTTGAAACAATATTACTCATTACTAGAACATGCAGAACTAAGAAATATTTTTTTTTCTTTTAAAATATTTATTTGAAGGAAAAATTACTGGAAAAGTGTAAAGAATTCAAAAACAAAGTGTTTGTCATGTTCTGACCATAAAGAACAGTTTAAAACCACAATTACCCATCTGGTTTTTACAACTTTCACATTGGAGCAAAAATCTGCCTTTAAACTTGAAAGAAATACAAATTTTACATTTATAGTGATAATTATCGAAATCGACTGATATGAAAAAATATATATATTGTGATACATTTTTGACCATATCGCCCAGTCCTAGAATTACCTAAGATTAATGAATGTTTAGAAGAATTTTTCATTGGCAGTTTGTTAACTAATGAATTAACTAATGTCAATTAATGAAGCCCTAATGTAAAGTGTAACAATAACAACTGAACAATAAAGAATCAAAACACTTTCAAACAATATCTAGGGCATGTTGTAGTCCAGGTTAAAATGTAAAAAAGTTTTTAAATAAATAGCCTAAGTCAAGTCTAAATATTTAAGTTTTTGGTGCTGTGATGAACACCATAGCGAATCACTTAGGCTACGTCCACACGAAGCCAGAGCTTTCCCTATCCGATCTTTTTTTTTTCTCCCTCGTCTCAACAAATATCGAAACCACAAAACCGACACAAAACGATGTAGTATACATGCCAGACCAGTATGTGGCGCTGTAATTCTGCCACAGAGATGCACTAAAAACGGAGAAGACTTGGACTATGCACATAAATCTTGCGTGCGGTATACAAACTAACATGGAACAATACATTTATTAATCTGTGTTAATGTTAGTTAATAAAAAGACAATCGTTCCGTGTTTGTTCATGTTTTTGTTGCTGTTACGTGACGTAGCGGTGTCATGAGACGAGGGACTAGGGGCGAGACGTGGGCTGATGATGTCATCTTTCAGAAAATATACGGATTCGCTGTCCACACGAAAACGCAAGGGCGGCGTTTTCAGATTTATCCACTCTGGGACCCGGTTTAAAAAAATAACGGTTTCACTCTCCCAAAATGCCGGATCCGTGTGGACGAAATGCCTATACGATACAAAATGTATGCGTATACAGCTAAACGCGTCTCCGTGTGGACGGGGCCTTAAACACGTTTCAGAAACAGAAAGTAGCTGCTTTGTTTCCGGGGTAACGGCTGCATTTTTGCTGTTTAGCACCATCTGCTGACAGAGAGTGAATGTGTGCTTTCATTCAGAGCGTCTCACGCCATGAGCTTCTCATCCGTGCTTGTTTACATGAGAGCGCATGCGTCTGTGACGCAGCATACAGCGGTGTTGTGCATTGTGACCAGCTGATGGGAAAAGTATTCTTAAAATGCATTCAAAATTCGGAACAATTTGTAATTAATTAATCTCTGTATTCATTTCATTTATTTATATAGCACAAATAAACACAACAGGAGTTGACCACTGTGCTTTACAGAGTAATAAAACTAAGATACCGATAAAAAAGAAAGAAAGGAATAGACGTAAAAAATAAAACATAATTAAGAATTGCTAAAAGCTCGGGCCAGAAGATAAGACTTTAACTTTGATTTAAACTCATGTACAGAAGACAGGGATCTCAGATAAAAAGGAAGTCTGTTCCAGAGCCTAGGTCCAACAACGGCAAATGTACAATCCCCTCTTAACTTCAGTCATGTTCGAGGCTGCGTTACAGAGTAATTGTTTGCGGACCGTAGACACCTGCCTGATGTGTTCAGATTCAAAAGTTCAGACAGGTACGAGGGTGCAAGACCATTTAGAGATATAAAAACAAACATCAATATTTTTAAATCAACTCTATGACGTACCGGCAACCAATTTAGAGCCATTAAAATAGGAGTAATATGTTGGTGTTTGCGGACTCCCGTTAGAAATCTGGTGTAGAAGCCAGTCTCAAATATGCCCCAATGGCTCTCAATTAGAGCGTGCTGCGCTTCCCCTTTTCACCACAGATTTACGTTGCAAAATTGTGGGGCGCTGTTGAGCTCGGGTGGTCTCAGGCACCATCTGCCCTGCTTAGTATCATACATGCCTGCTAAAGCCATGCTCTAGCATGGCTAGATTTTAATATATACTGCTTACTTTATGACTTAAAATAGTCTAGAAAATCCCAAAAATATTTGTTGCAGAATGCTGAACACATTTACAATTTATTATTGATTCAGTTTATATAGAGGTCTAAGTTTTGGATGAATATTTTGGCCCATATAGACGAGCCGCGCCTGCCTGTCAGTAAGAAAAGATTTAACCCAACTGAGGGCACTTCCATAGATGCCCACATAATGTTCAAGATGTGACAATAGAATGGCATGATCAACAGTATCAAATGCTGCACTCAAGTCTAAGAGCATTAAAATGACTGAGTCTCCGGAGTCAACAGATAGCAGAATGTCATTCAAAACTCTTACTGTGGTTCGTCCTAAAACCGGACTGAAATTTATCACGGATAATATTTGCATCAAGGAAGCTCTGTAATTGCAGTAGCACTTTTTTCTCTACAATCTTAGCTATAAAAGGTCAATTAGAAATCGATCTAAAATTTGATAAATCAGTGATGTCCAAATGAGGTCTTTTCAATATTGGTCTCACCCTGGCATGTTTACAGAGAGCGGGAACAGAGCCTGAGAGAAGGCTTTTGTTGATAATTAACAGGATCCATGCCCCAACACTGTCAAATATGTGTTTAAAAAAACGAGTAGGAACAATGTCAAGAGAAGAGGTAGTAGGTTTCAAATTGTTGACTATATCTGTTAGACAAGACATGGTAATTGGCTCAAAAGAGTTTAAAAACCTGGTGGCCATAACAGGATCTGCTGGATCAACAGATGAGGGTAATATAGACAGTCTAATCACTACTATTTTGTCAACAAAAAACTTTTTCACACAGAGAGGAAGATTCAGTGAGATAATTGTTTCCTATGGAGTTAAAAACTGAATTTAAAATATTAAACAAGATCCTAGGATTATTTGAATTTTTAGCAATTATCTCAGAGAAATAGCAAGACTTAGCAGCCTTGACAACTTTCTGGTATGATATTAAAGACTCCCGTAGTATTTCATAGGACACCTGTAGCTTATCCTTTTTCCATCTGCGCTCTGCTCTTCTGCAAGCTTGTCTTAGATGGCGAGTGTTACTGTTCAGCCATGGCTCAAATTTATTTTTCTGATGTTTAAGTCTCAGAGATAAATTAGAGATAAAATTGATAAAATTGTAACCATGCAGCCATCAGCTACAGTATCACATCAGATAGTGTGCTATTGATGAGTAGGAACAATGTCAAGAGAAGAGGTAGTAGGGTTCAAATTGTTGACTATGTCTGTTAGACAAGACATGGTAATTGGCTCAAAAGAGTTTAAAAACCTGGTGGCCATAACAGGATCTGCTGGATCAACAGATGAGGGTAATATAGACAGTCTAATCACTACTATTTTGTCAACAAAAAACTTTTTCACACAGAGAGGAAGATTCAGTGAGATAATTGTTTCCTATGGAGTTAAAAACTGAATTTAAAATATTAAACAAGATCCTAGGATTATTAGAATTTTTAGCAATTATCTCAGAGAAATAGCAAGACTTAGCAGCCTTGACAACTTTCTGGTATGATATTAAAGACTCCCGTAGTATTTCATAGGACACCTGTAGCTTATCCTTTTTCCATCTGTGCTCTGCTCTTCTGCAAGCTTGTCTTAGATGGCAAGTGTTACTGTTCAACCATGGCTCAAATTTATTTTGAAGTGCCCACGATAACAATATCGTACGTATTCATTATCGTGATATATTGCATTACCAAATACTGGCACATGTCTAAACACAAATATCATCTCAAGCTGCTCTGAGAGTCACTTCATTAGCATTTTAACATTTAATTTGAGGAAACTACCGTCATATCACATACACAGCAGATGCAAGTTCTTCACGGCAACGCAACCCATCAAAATAAAAGTTTGGTTTAATGTGAAGAAAGAAATATATTACTTAGTGCAGTCTTTAGACTCAATGTAACAACAATACTACTACTACTAATAAATATTAATAAAACTTTATTTTTAAAGGAACAATCACATTTGCTTTCTTTTTAATTTTAACAGTAAACCTCTGTTGTGCAGCACTTTGTTTGCCAAAAAAATAAAAGGGTTTAATTTTCATTTGATTAGGATAAACTAATGTTTTATGCCTTCATTTGATTACCAGAAAAAATAAGAAAAACTTTTATAGGGCCCTATTATTGTTAAAAAAAAAAAAAAAAAATAGGACCTCATACAAAAAAGAATAGGTTTAAATTACTTAATTTATTTTTATTAATCCACCATTTGTAAACTGATGTTTACTATTCATTTTTTAGAAATATCACTAGCATTTGTATTAAAACTATATTCACTGAATGTAATAAAAAAATCGAGAATCAAATCAAGAATCGAATCGGATCGAATCAAGAGCTTGCGAGTCAGAATCAAATCGAATCGGGACATCTAAATCGATACCCAGCCCTACTGATCCTTGAGGTCAGCTTGGGACATCCCTACTTAAGACATGACTGTTTTATGTCTTATGTGTGGGTTTCGCTGCTAGAGTTTGCTTAAAACTAGTGCTGTCAAACGATTAATCGTGATTAATTTCATCCAGAATAAAAGTTTTTGTTTACATAATATGTGTGTGTATACTGTGTATTATTGTGTTATTAATAACGGTGTTATTATGTGTATATATAAATACAAACACATCCATGTATATATTTAAGAAAAATGTGTTATGTTTATATATTAAATATATTTATATATAATATAAAATGTAAGAATATGAATATATAAATGTATTAACGTAAATATTTTCAAAATATATACTGTATGTGTGTGTATTTATATATACAAAATAAATATACACAGTACACATACATATATAATGTAAACAAAAACTTTTATTCTGGATGCGATTAATCGTTTGACAGCACTAATTGAAACAACTGAATAACAAAGCACTAATTGAATAACAAAGACGTAGCTAGATGACACAGTAACAGAGCATGGGATCATGGGAGTTGCCGTGTTCACCTCCACGGTCATTTTTGCTTCATGATGTTATATTTGATAGAACCTGCAGCAAATGATAATGAATAATTGTGGTCCATCACAAATGCATGAAACATTTTTGAAAGGATTGTTAGATGCTACCAGAGATCGTCAGCTTTGACGTGACAAGTACTGCTTCCATGTTTGCTGTCGTTTTAACATTATTAAAAGGACGTGAAAGATCACAATCTCTATGATTCACTTGAAAAGTAGATTGTGATCGCCTTCAGGGTCAGTCATGAAATTGTCAGATTGCCCACCCCATTTGTTCAAATGTTGTATCTTCCTTTACAAACTAGCTATTGCTAAAAAGTAATAATAATTAGATGCTAAAAACTGTTTTTTGAAGCTCAGTTCTTTTCTCTTAAGTTTAACTTGACCTCGCCATCCCATGCTTCATTTTCTTTGTGTAACGTTAATTGGCAAAAAAGAGTCTCTGAAACAATATTTGTGGGTGTCCTTTGAATCCGTCAAGTTTCAGAATGAATTTCTCAGGCATGCATGCATCGAGTATCTGATAGTTGGCATCATTATGTTTTACTGTGCAGCTGCAGTCTTATTATCAGCACTTTTGGCTGTATGCATCTTTGGTCACTGTACAGACAAGCTTGCATGCAAGATGAAAAGAAGAATGGATTGTGGACTGGTATTGCTGAAATCATTTTAGATGTATCAGCTGTTTTAATGTTTCATATGTGTAGTGCAAAATGTTGATTTAATTTATTCATAAATGCAGTATACAATCAAGGAAACACAACACAATAAGCATGCTAAATCTTCTTTTTTTTTGTAGTTCTTAATCCTGCATCATGTTGAAATTTAAACCTACATTTAACCTTAAATATTTAATCGGAATTATTGAGCTTCATTTTAGTGATGCACTTCCACTGTCTGACACGCACATACATTCTATAGTGCTTGTTCAGCAAAGTCTGTTCTGTTAGGACATATAAAGGATGCTTTATGTAAAATGGAAAGTCGTGTGAATTTCTAAAAGTTGAACATGTTAGCTGTGTGGATTCTAGTGCTGGATTAACAATATACATTTTTGTTTTGTATCGATACCAATATGGATGATTAAATCTCAAGGTCTTTCCAGTCTATTACTAATCACAATAAGCTTTGTTACTTTTAGTATGCAACAAAGTCTAAGCTCGCAAAATGCAAACAAACTCTTTAATGTGGTTATTTGGACACTTTCAAACTGGTTAGTTACTAGCAAGAAAAAAATTACTCTAAACAGGAGCATTCTGATAAATATACGCACAAAGATCAGTGTTTCCCCTAGGTTTACAGCTTTGGGGGGGACAGCAGTCAATATAACAACTGAACAATTATTTGAACTGTACATTGTCATAAAAAGAAATGTTCCGATGTTTAGCCCAGTTATCCACAAAGTGTGCAGCTTTAAAATGCAGATATTTTTGTCTGCTTTTCAGGTGGTTGACGTGACATTTTCCGACGCACGCTCTCTGTCCGCTGGTGGGAGTGTGTGTGTGTGTGTGTGTGTGTGTGTGCGCGCGCATCAGGGCAGAACTCCGCCATGCACGGTACAGAGAGCAGAGGAGAATTGTAAACGCACGACCATGTAGAGACAGAAACATGCCTTCATGTAAATAAGATAAATAACAAGGCTATTTAGTTTGTTTAATAAAATAACAAGGCATAGACCTGTTCTATAGAAAAGTAACCTTAAATGACTTCTGTTGTGATCTGGCGCTATATAGAAAATTTAATTTAATAAAATAACGAATTAATGAAATTAAAGGGGGAAAATAATGGCAGGGGAAACTGAAGATATACCGTTTATTTTTACTTAACCTATTGTCTTCATTAATGTATGTTTTAATGTTAGTAAAACGAGTTTTTATTACAGCCACTGTTTAAATGTTTATATTTCATCAACCAGTTGAGTGATTTAATAACAGTTCTGTTATTAAAAAGCTGACCAAAAAAAAACTACGTTATGTGTAATTTAAAAGTTTGTACAACGCAGTTTTTATTTCAGTGTTCATTATTAAATAAATTTAATTGATTATTTATTAACTTTTTGGCCAAGAGCATTCATTTTTGGCTTCGTAATATTGTAAATATTGTAAATGTATGCAGAATGTCAGAGACCTTGTATGTTTAAAACAGTATCTTAAATATTTTGAAATGGCCTGTTATGCTAAAATCCATCTAAAACATCTTTTGTATAGCATGCATCACATTGTATTTAAATTTTTTATTGAGCTCATATTTATGAGGCTGCATGGAGCATTCTTTTAAAAAATAATCATGCCAAAGAACTAGTGATGTACAAATATTGCTTAAGAGGTCAAAGCATTTAAGAAAGTGTTTTTGCTTAAGCATACTGTATACATTGGGGGAAAAAAAGAGTCCACTTATGTTGGTCAAGTAACTCCAATGCAATGGTGAGGAAAGGAAACAGTGGACATTTCTTTTGAATACATGTGACATAAGTCACTGAGAAACTGAAACTGATATATTTTAATGGTCTTTGTCACATCATGTCCAGCTCTGGTTCTTTTAGTTGTTGTGGTCAATGCCCAGATGAAGGTGAATGCTCATCTTCAGTTCATGATGTTAATGTGTACCTCTTAATCTTCATATTAAAGATTGAGTTTAAAAAAAAAATCTTTTTATCTTTTTCAGTTCTACAAACATGTCGTCCAAAGTGTGGAGAAATTCATTCAAAAGGTCAGTTGTTATTATTTTGCAAATGTAAAATTACTTAATAGATATTTGGAAAATGCCTAGAGAAAGCTCAAGTGTTTCCAAGCTGTATTTTTATTTTCATATGTGAAGTGCTTTATGTAGAATAAAGTCAATTAATAACATTTAAGCCATTAAAGTATCTTATTAAAAAGTTAATTTGTCAGCCCAAGACTACCAAAGACTTTTAGTAGCTATTTAATGAGATATTTTAAACATGACTAATGTGAAAATGTCTTTTGCACAGCCAAACCCAGAGCTCAGTGTGGTTTAGCCTTGCTGTGATGATACAAAACTGATGGTTGTCATTTCTAATGCATGGAATATCACTGGCTGTCATGTTTACTTTCAAAAATCATGTATTATGTGGTGGTTTGAAGCCCAGAACCCACACACTTTTTCATCATTCATTACTTCTCTTTCTTTTGTATGTGTAGTGCAAGCCTGAATACAAAGTCCCCGGTCTGTACGTCATGGACTCCATTGTACGGCAGTCTCGTCACCAGTTTGGGCAAGAGAAAGATGTTTTCGCTCCACGCTTTAGTAAGAACATCATTACCACGTTTCAAAACCTCTACCGCTGCCCAGCTGATGACAAGGTGCGTTTGTTTCTCATGCCCCTGTAATCAAGTGGTAAAGGTCTTGTCTAGACACTTTTTTCCATTTGCTTATTTTCCACATTCAATGTTGGGTTGCAGAGTAAGATTGTCCGAGTACTAAATCTATGGCAGAAAAACAGTGTCTTCAAGAGTGACATCATCCAGCCTCTACTGGATATGGCAGCAGGGCTCCCACCCCCCAGCGTTACGCCCGTCTCTGCCAGCAGTGCCGTACCCGTCAACAGCACTACTCCTGGTAAGTCATTCACTCATAATGCATCCTCTGTCAAACAATACACTGTCGTGGCAACATGTTTTATATTCGTTATATTGGGACTACATGAATCATTTTTTGTGACATAACTAACTGTGCAGTGGGTCTGTAGTTCCCAGCATTCTTTGCATGGGATGGCATTAAGAGAGTCAGTTTATAAGTGTTATTGGTTGTGTTTTTTAAATAAAGAGAAAGATTGTTAGTAGGATTGCAACGATTCGTCGGCGTGGTTGATTATGAAAATGCGTCGATTAGCATGGAATACGTCGACGCATCGCACCTTTAGCCACGCCCATTGCTTGAGCCTGCAGGTAGAAAATTAAATGTATTGTTAGCTTCTGGTTTTAGCTGTATCCCTTCTAGCCACAACCAGCCTGCAGTTATCCCTACTTAAGACTGTTTTTCTGCCATGTTTAACACAAAACAAGACTCTAGAGCAGAAGGTAAAGGCTAGTATGGCAACATTACTTCATAGAGTTGCGTTCATAGAGCATTTTATTATTATACGACCGTCAGAACCGCATATATACATATATATATATATAGCGCCGAACTGACGCCTTTACATTGTCAGGATTCACAACCGCATTCAAAGCTGCACTGAATGAACGGAACAGCACGGGACATCGAGTTGCCTATATAATCATGACGGGTTTAATTCACCCACAGAGACGGAGGAGGAGAAATGATTCGTGTTCATAGATCCACCGGGGCGAACGCACTCTCTGCACTCGCTAACAAAGCATTTTTCCCGGTGTTATGACGCCATTTTTTGATTCTGTCGCTGTAGTGTCCTGAATTCGGTTGTGACTTCAGCTGTCTTCAGATGTTTTAATCTGCTGAATAAATGACACATTTTAAGTCTCTCACCTGTAAGCAACTGCTGTCAGTCCCAAACTGTAACTGTGAATGGAGCCATAATGTGCATTTCTATTGATTGTATTGTATCACTGCCCTGTAATTCTTTCTTTTTCTTTCTTTCTTGCTTTCTTTTTCTTTCTTTCTTTCTTTTTTATTCATTATTTATTGTTCTTTTTCTTTTTCTCTCGTTAATATTTTTTATTTATTGTTAATTTCTTTCTTTCTTTCTTTCATTTTTATTTTTTATTAATTATTTATTGTTATTATTATTTCTTTCTTTTTCTCTCTTTTCTTGTTATTATTTTTCTGCAGTTATCCCTACTTAAGACTGTTTTTCTGCCATGTTTAACACAAAACAAGACTCTAGAGCAGAAGGTAAAGGCTAGTATGGCAACATTACTTCATAGAGTTGCGTCCTGAATTCGGTTGTGACTTCAGCTGTCTTCAGATGTTATAATCTGCTGAATAAATGACACATTTTAAGTCTCTCACCTGTAAGCAACTGCTGTCAGTCCCAAACTGTAACTGTGAATGGAGCCATAATGTGCATTTCTATTGATTGTATTGTATCACTGCCCTGTAATTCTTTCTTTTTCTTTCTTTCTTGCTTTCTTTTTCTTTCTTTCTTTCTTTTTTATTCATTATTTATTGTTCTTTTTCTTTTTCTCTCGTTAATATTTTTTATTTATTGTTAATTTCTTTCTTTCTTTCTTTCATTTTTATTTTTTATTAATTATTTATTGTTATTATTATTTCTTTCTTTTTCTCTCTTTTCTTGTTATTATTTTTCTTTATTTATTGTTATTATTTTCTTTCTTTCTTTGTTATTTATTTTTTGTAAAGTATTAATTATGAGAATGTCTGAATAAAATATTAAAAGATTAATAGCAGAAGTTACTGTTATAATTTATTGATAGTTTACTAAAGAATTCATCAACTGATCAGAAAATAGAATAATCCAAAAATAATCGATAGATTAGTTGACTAATCATCTAATCATCAATAGATTAGTCGACAATAAAAATAATCGTTAGCTGCAGCCCTAATTGTTAGTGTTTAATGTTCAGTAATATTGGAGATTTAGAAGAGTTTCTGCTACATGATGGCCATGATGTTTATTGCTTCACTCAGAGCAAAAAAACGAATAAAATAAAAAATAATAAACAAAATTTTCTTTAGCTTATTGGATGCACTATTGCTAGTATGGATGACACGGGAGCTTAATTTTATTAAGTTTGTTCAACAATTTGTTTAAATTGATTTATTCTTGTTGTACTGATTTACTAATTCCGTGGAAAAGTTTTCCTTTAAGTTTACTGAACAAACATTTTTTTTGAGTGTAATCAACTATGACCAAATATGTAGTCTTCTAAAAAACAAAACAAAACAAAAAACGCTGTGCGCCTGAGTGTGCGGGAGGTTCAGTGTAACCTAGGTTAATGTGTCAGAGACTAACTCATTAACTAAAATGTTGCTATAGTAACCTAATATTAATGTTAGAAATCCAAAGCTATGGCAGTTTGAGTGGTTTTAAATGCTCTATACGGTTTTCACATTCATCTTGACTGAAGGGCAGGATAGTCTGGTTGATGCTCTGATGTACACTTTTTTTTTTTTTGTGTGTGTGTCTATACAGTATACCCCTTTTTCAGTATATGTCAACCCCTTAATCACATAAACCCCTAGTCACACAAGTTTTCCCTAGTACTCAAAATTCTGATTGAACTTTTAGCATCTTCTAGTTTATGCTGACACTTTGAGGCAAGAATTGAGTATGACAACTTGTTTAAAAGTCTGTCATATCCATTTCCGCTCCTTTACCGCACACATATTTGTAAAAGCTCTAAAACATTCTTAAATCTGTATATCTTCTGCTGCTTCCTAAAGGAACTCCAGCAACTCCTGCCACCCCAGCCAACATAGTGCAGAGTCTCCCAGACTGGGCGTCTCAGATCTCCAACACAGACACAGTGGCTGCGGTCGCCCAGATCTTACAGAGTCCCCAGGGCCAGCAGGTTAGATTCCTCCGTTACTGAAAACACTGTTCACTGCACAGCTGTATTTCTGACTGGTGTGTATGTGTGTGTTTCTAGTTGCAGCAGCTGGTTCAGAGCCTCCAGATGCAGCAGCAGAAACCTCAGCCCTCTCTGCTGCAGGCGCTGGATGCAGGTTTGGTGGTGCAGCTGCAGGCCCTGACTGCGCAGCTCACTGCAGCCGCAGCAGCCAACACGCTCAACCCGCTGGAACAGAGAGTTTCCTCCTTTAACAAGGTGAGGGAGCTTTTAGGAACACTGCTGGCTGAAATAGTTAAACTCGTGCATAACACATTATTACTCTGTTGTGTTGTAGAAGCTGTTGGGTCAGTTTGATTTTGGGAATGAGTCGGAACACAGCGAGGATTCTAAGAAAGATGCTACATCATCTCAGTTGTATGTTTTTTTTTTTTGTATGCTACTTTGAAGAAAAGCTGTTCCCTGTTGTTATTTTTGAAGACATGTTCTTACTGTCTCTTTCAGACCTGTGGTGCCAGAGTCCATCAATAGCTCAATATTTCATCAGCTGGCTGAGCATCTTCAGCAGCAAAACCTCGAGCAGTTTCAGAAGCAGCTAATGGAGCACCAGCAGCATCAACAGAAGGTACATAAAACTGTGATTCTTTCTTTGCATAACGTGTTAGAGCCCTTATGTCATTCTCGTACCTTGATGTTTATTAATGTGCCTTGTTATTTTTAACCGTCTATGACCATGGAGGGCCAGGATGCCATCTTTGGTCCTGAAAATTCAGCCCCTCCTGGCCAGAGCAGCGCCCCACCACAGCTCCCAGAACAAGAAGCAAAAATGGAGGACTCCATTGATAACCAGCAACAGGTATGATCAGAGATCAAACTGTAGTTGGGAGGATAAGCCTATATTAGAAGTAATGTATTGGCAATAGTTTAAAGATGCAATAAACAATATTTGAAAAACGCTGTTTGGAAGTTACTCGGACCGACACAACAACAAACCGTGTAGCCAATCAGCATTTGGGGGGCGTATGACAGTGGAGGAGAGAGAACTAGCAAGAGGGAGATTTGACGAATATCACTGGTAATTCCGCTAGGTTAGGGTTTAAGACTGACTCGGAGCAGGGCGGTTAGGATTGTAGGGTGTTTTGGAGGCGGAGCAATAAAGAGAGGGGTGTGTTTGTTTGGGTTGATTTCAAATATCAACAATGTCCAGCAGCGTTTTTGAATAATTGCTTAATGCACCTTTAAATGTGACTGACTTGCAGAAGTCAGTCTTGCAGAAATCGCTGTCTTCTGTTGGATGTCTGCAATACTCAATGATTAATAATTGAAGCTGAGTGACAAGTGGATAGTGGAAACATCAGGTTCAATTGTGTATTTTGCAGGACATGGATATTGATGAGGGACAGGATACTGTAGATGAGGAGGTCTTTGAGGCTGAGGAGAAGAAAACCAGCAGCACCCGTTCAAGGACACGTTCAAGATCTCGGTCCAGGTTGGTGTAGCAATTTCGCCAAAAAGTTCTTGTCTTATTTCCATTTTTCAGACGCAGGTAAAGAGCTCTCATGTGAAAATCTCTTTACATCCCCAGGTCACCTAAGAGAAGGAGGTCAAGGTCTCGCTCAGGGTCTCGAAAGCGCAAACACAGGAAGAGATCACGGTCTCGCTCAAGGGACAGAAAGAGGAAGTCCTCACGTTCTTATTCCAGTGAGCGACGAGCACGGGAAAGAGAAAAGGAACGGCAGAAAAAAGGACTTCCTCCTATCCGCTCAAGGGTTCTAAGTGGTAAGATTACAGAGGTCCACCTGTGCTTTCTGAATTCATAAGGGTCAAGTTTAAGAAATTACTGAACAAAGTCACTTTAGACATGTTTTAAAGGGTTAAGTTGACATATAAAATAAGTTAATTAAAGAATTATAGAATGATCTTATGAAATGTAATTGATTTCTAAATCGCTTTATAGCACGATTTTCCGCGCCCCCGACCTCCCCGCAGTATGCTATCCGAACCAATCAGAATGCAGTGCGCCTAAATGGAGCACGAGAACAGAAGAGACTGGGTGGGCATACAAACGTAACGCCAGGTTCACACACTCCGTCTGTGGTGCGTATTTTGTCCGCGCCCATGTTAACGGATCAGAGCGTTCACACTGCACGCGATTGCGCTCCGGCAGTGCGCTCCAGGAGCGGTGCGTCTGCAGCAGTCATGCTGCGATCGTTTCCGCACGGAGTCTGTTTCTGCTGTGCTGCACGCGCTGAATTAAAGTGACAGCGCATTATTCGCGGTAAAAATTAACATGGATTGACACGGAAATTTAGTAATTACACCATAAATGCATATAATTAAAGTCTACTGTTTCACAGTCAACACATGGCTTTTTGGCTAGATTTAAAACAAGGAAAAGTGCACTTTTAGATAAACAAGGCAATAATAGATGGCACTCGTGGTGGTAGTTAAACAAAGTTATATTTATTGAGTTTAAATGTGAATGTCTATGAAAGATTGTATTACTTTACTGTGATAAAAGAGAATCACAATGCTGAAAAAGCATTTTCAGAAACAACGTTTGGATTTGAAATCAAAATAATGGATAAATGTTGTGTTTGTGGTAAACAGCCGCGGATCAGGAGCGGACTGCAAACGCGTCCTGTGCGAAAGCAAAATGAGTCCGTGCTGCTTCTGCACCGCATACACATACTGTATACGCACTGCAGACGGAGTACGTGTGAACTTGGCGCAACAAATCTAGTTCAGCATCTGAGGCAACGCCACAAAGAGCTCTATGACCAATGCATGGCAAAAAAAAAATCCCCGGACACGGGATTTATTTTATTTTATTTTTTTGCCATATGTCTATTCTAGAGACATTTTGTTACACCTTTACTTAGTGATTATTTTGCCTTATGTCTGTTCTAGAGACATGTTACAGCTTTTTGATAAAGCTCTAATTGGTTTTCTTTTGGAAATATGTTTCAAATTCACACAATGCATTAATGACTGTAAAGCATGTCTGTGTCAAAATCGTGATTAAAATCGAAATCGAAATCGCAAAATTGATCAAAGAAATCGCAATAGTTTTTTTTTTCCATGTCGCACAGCCCTAGACAGCATCACTGATTATAATGAGTTCTATAGTATTTTGTCACGCGCGCCACTCGCGTCCGGTGTAGACACGGTGTAACATTGGTTTTGCTTTGTTTCACAGA
>NW_015663513.1:54759-58784 GCF_001515625.1 Sinocyclocheilus rhinocerous
GTAAAAAATAACATGGATTGGCACGGAAATTTAGTAATTACACCATAAATGCATATAATTAAAGTCTACTGTTTCACAGTCAACACATGGCTTTTTGGCTAGATTTAAAACAAGGAAAAGTGCACTTTTAGATAAGCAAGGCAATAATAGATGGCACTCGTGGTGGTAGTTAAACAGTTATATTTATTGAGTTTAAACGTGAATATGTCTATGAAAGGTTGTATTACTGTACTGTGATAAAAGAGTATCACAATGCTGAAAAAGCATTTTCAGAAACAACGTTTGGATTTGAAATCAAAATGATGGATAAATGTTGTGTTTGTGGTAAACAGCCGCGGATCAGAGCGGACTGCAAACGCGTCCTGTGCGAAAGCAAAATGAGTCCGTGCTGCTTCTGCACCGCATACACATAGGCTGTATATGCACTGCAGACGGAGTACGTGTGAACTTGCCGCAACAAATCTAGTTCAACAATTGAGGCAACGCCACAAAGAGCTCTATGACCAATGCATGGCAAAAAAAAAATCCCCGGACACGGGATTTATTTTATTTTATTTTTTTGCCATATGTCTATTCTAGAGACATTTTGTTACACCTTTACTTAGTGATTATTTTGCCTTATGTCTGTTCTAGAGACATGTTACAGCTTTTTGATAAAGCTCTAATTGGTTTTCTTTTGGAAATATGTTTCAAATTCACACTGAATGCATTAATGACTGTAAAGCATGTCTGTGTGTGTCAAAATCGTGATTAAAATCAAAATCGCAAAATTGATCAAAGAAATCGCGATAGTTTTTTTTTTCCATATCGCACAGCCCTAGTTTGTATTAAATCATGTTCATATGAGTGAAAATCACAAGCCTCCACATTTACTGACTGACTGTTGCTTTGGTCTGTGAGCTTAAAGCGATAGTTCATCCAAAACTGATAAAGCATTGTTACTTGCACTTTCAGGTCAGTGATGTATTACCACTGGAAAGGTTACATTCATTAACACTTTCCTTCTCTCTAACATAAATATGCTTGCAGAGTTCTTGCAAATGTCTTTGATAAATTAATGTCCTTTTCACAACTGTAATTCAAGTTAATTTCCCTATAAATTTATTTATACACACACACACGCACACATAAAGGGTAAAGTAGCATTTCAGTTACCTTTTATTTCTTTCTGCCTCTTTCAGTTTGCAGCACTACTCTATGGGTCGGCCAAGTGGACAAGAAAGCCACCCAACAAGATCTTACTAACCTCTTCGAAGAGTTTGGCCAGATTGAATCGATCAATGTGAGTTGAGTTTCTGTAAACTTGAGCACTTGAGAGTAAACTTGAGAATGCTCTTTAAATTAGTTTGCTTTTTAATTATATCAGTTATGCCATCTAGCCAAGAGGCATTTTTGGAGTCTCCAGATATTTTTGGCTGAAGTTTAATTAAGAATACCCTAAAACGGGAAGTGTTTTAGGACAGCTCAGTAGGTCTTCAGCTGTTGTTGTTTTTTTTGTTTTGTTTTTTTAAAAGAGTTGGTGAAACTGGAAACTAACGCTTTTACTGCACAAGTCTGAATGTAATGTTTTTTTTTTCTTTCTCTAGATGATTCCTCCCAGAGGCTGTGCTTACATCTGTATGGTTCATCGTCAGGATGCATACCGCGCCCTTCAGAAACTGAGCACAGGCTCCTACAAAATCGGTTCAAAGGTCATCAAAGTATGTGTGAAGAATGTTCACCGACTTGAAATCTTTGCAATGATCTATAACATTTTTGGGAGGGGAATATGTCTAAACATGTTTCATTGCTTGCAGATTGCTTGGGCCCTCAATAAAGGGGTGAAACAGGAGTATAAGCAGTTCTGGGATGTGGACCTTGGGGTGACTTGTATCCCATGGGAGAAGGTCAAACTGGATGATCTGGATGACTTTGCAGAGGGAGGCATGATTGACCAGGAGACCGTCAACAATGGTGAGAAGAATTTACTTGTTCAGCAGCTGAAAGTTTGGTATGTATTGTGTATATATTTGATCTTCTACACAGTACTTTTCCCATTCATAACAATACCGTTTTTTTATGATGCAGAATGGGAATCCCAGAGAAATACAGAGACAGCCAAAGAGACTCAGAATCAGGCTGTTACAGCTGAAACCAGTACAGCAAGCAGCACACCCAGTGAGGCCTTTACCCAGCCTGTCACTATGATGCCCATGCAGGTATGATAATAACACTAAGTCAGGCCTTAAATTGCCATGACAAATGGAACAAAACGTGTTTAGGTTTCTTACTGTTGTATGTGATTACTAGATAGTAGGGAAGTTGTTGTTTAGCCATTAATCTATGACGGTAACCGAAAGGGATAAAAATGAAAATCCTGTCATTAATGACTCGCCCTCATGTCATTCCAAACCCGTAAGATGCACGTTCAAGGCCCAGAAAGGTTGTAAGGACATCTTTAAAATAGTCAATAGGGCCCGAGGACAGCTGAATTAATAATGAATGACTGTTTACTTATCTATGGATGGCTTATTTTGATTTAGATTCCAGTGGCACAGACGGTCCCTGCTGTTGGCCTTGTGCCTCCATCCTTCCCTGTCAACATGGCAATGCCCCCACCAGGCTTTGGTCCCCCACCACCTTTTCTAAGGGCAGGGTTTAATGTCTCACAGCCTCCTCCAGGTACATGGTGCCAACCTGAATACTAAATAATGAAGTTTTTAACTGTATGATGGATTTAAAAAAAAAATATATATATATATATACATCAATTTGTAAATTTCTCTTTCACAGGTTTCATGGCCACGCCAGGAGTAGGACCGTCTGCAGTTGGAACCAGTCTTGCTTCAGCTCAGACCTGTATGTTAACCAGCCTCTAAAATAAGTTATTATTATTTTGCATAATGTTGCTTGTGAAAGCACTGTCCTTAAGGTCCAATTTTCAAGCTTCTAAATGGGCCTTTTATCACTCTATCGCCTTTATAGCTCTAGTGCAGCCTTCGTTGCCAACCACTCAAGAGAACAGCAAGGATTCTCCGTTTGGAGCCATGATTCCTCCCACCAGTACTATTCCTGGGAGTTTTATTCCGTCAGCAATGCCCGGGGCAGTAGTCTTTAACCCTGTGGGAGCACAGCATCAGCAGAGCAGCGCTGACAAAATGCATCAGTCGGCAGAAACGATGGAGACAGCTTCTGAGATGACACTACGGGGTAAATGGGTTTATAAGAACATTTTACATAATGTCAGTACAAGTCATATACAGCTAGCAAACCATATACTGTTATATTTTTCTGTAGAACACAAAAGGAGAATCTTGCAGCAATTCATATGACTTGTGTGTTATATTTTAAGCTTGGCATGATGCATCTGCGTGCTATCTAAACATGGGTGCCAGTTATATTTTATGGATTTGGTGGAGAGAAAGCACATTTTCATTCACACCAATATGAGACATTTTGTATTTATCTTTGTACTTTTTTTGCAGGAATGCAAAATGCAGTGCGCAGTGGAATGGGTCTCCTCGGTATGCACCCTTCTGCATCTCTAACACATCCTCTCTCTGGCCAGAGGATGGCAGGGCTGCTTCCCCTGGAACTGCGACCCAACCTGCTCCAGGGACCCGGGGGCCGCTTCCCCCTGCTCATGCAGCCAGGCCTTGCACATCAGACCAACAACGTCCTGGATGCTTCACTTCAAGCCCAAGCCCGCATTCGGATTCCATTCTCTCAAATGGAGCAGTTCAACCGTGCTGAAGGCACTTTCGCAAGGGCACCTAACCCTTCGTCTGCTGGAGCTGACAGTCTGGTCAAGACTGATAATGAAACACCACGCAGGTCAGATGTAGGTGCCCAACAAGAAGGAGATCAGGACTATCGCTTTCCACCGCCAGAGAAGCAGAGCACAGGGTTGTTGAAGACCCCTCCTTTGGAGATGCGTACTGAGCCTGTGCCTGCCAGACCACCTTTACCACCTTTACCTCCGAGAACAGTCTTGCAAGCCGAAGGTCGAGAAGGTAGAAGAGAAAATATGTCCGGAATGTCCGGAG